>NC_047031.1:4305492-4365391 GCF_902652985.1 Pecten maximus | reverse complement strand
ACTGCACAATGTTATCATCCGGCCCTGCGCATAAGAATATTTTCATCGAATACACTGTACAAAGTTTATCGTTGACCTCTAGCTTTTTTGCACAATTTTACGTCATTAAGCATTTACATTCATCATGGATACAACTTTCATCAGCGTATGCATCTTCAAAACCATGTTTTCAATATATTTCATTAGTTTGAGTAAAATGATGGACTTCTGTGTTAATATATCACTAAGTCTATGGTTTGAAGCGAATGTTTTGAAGTTAGCCATATTGGATTGAAAACGGAAGTAGGTAGTGCATGGTAAAACACCGCCAATTATGGGAATACACAGCAATGCTACTTTGAATTCTAATAGACAAACTTTACTGTTTGTTTCATCAAAAATACAATTGATAGCGACACGTGAAGGTGGCAACATATATGTCAATATGATGTCCGATGTCATAACATAACGGGAGATACGTAAACAAAAATACGTCACAGGGTAAATTGCAACAATGTAGATATTCATACACTTTTTATGTTGTCTATTGACGGTGAAATCAGGGCCATCCTATACATCCGCGCGACTCCAGTGAACTACTTATTCTATCGAAAAATACAGATCCGTTAGACCGTGGTTGAGACCATTAGAGTTAAAACCCTCTATTCACCACTGTAAAATATGTATTTATATCATGTTAGTATGATAAGAATGTAATGCTTAAAAAATCTGCTTCAAGTATAGTTGATATTATGAAATATTGATATGGTTTTAAGTATAAATGCTAGTTATATTGCAGATTTTTACTTTATGGTCGGCTGTAGTTTCTTTAAAAATGTTGAGTGGTACAAAGGCAGGATGATATGTATATTATATTTTGTACATATTTCATTTAGTAATCGAAACATCAAATCAATTCTGGAAATAAAAGATAATGCGTGTTTCGGAACTTGAGACATTTCAAATTTATAACTGTTTGAGTGTCATAGGTAGATTCTAGTTTGTGCTACGTACAGATACAAAATCTGAATACATGATAAATAGATCAGTTTTATTTCATGGAATATCATGAGTTGTATAACGTTTGGAATATATAAACTAATAAAAAAACACATGGACACAGTTGATATTGAGAATACGTAACAGCTGCTTCTGATTTTTTTAATCATATGATTAGTTATGTACATGTATAATTATTTTACAGGTATAACTCAGCTATATCATTGTCCTCGGGGCGTAACGTATTATATACAGAAATACACACGGAGTCGAACCAATTCAATAAATCTGTAGTGAAAACCTAACAGTTCTTTGACAGAATAGTAATAGTAATCAAGGATTCCCACCGATGTTTACACGTTTAGTTTATTGTCATCGTTAAGTATTTCAAGTGCCGCCTTTGCTGTCTACTATTGCTGTTTGTTTTCCAATCAAATTGGAAACCAATCCCTCCGCTAACACAAATCAAATTGCATGCATGTTACGGTATTCTCGCGATGGTTAAAATTCACCAGCATGGCCGCGGTGGCCGAGTGTTAAAGGTGTCCCGATACTTTATCACTAGCCCTCCACCTCTGGGTTGCGAGTTCGAAACCTACGTAGGGAAGTTGCCAGGTACTTACGTAGGCCGGAGTTTCCCCGGGTAATCCGGCTTTCCTCCACCTCCAAAACCTGGCACGTCCTTAATTTACCCTGGCTGTTAATAGGACGTTAAACAAAAACAAACCAAACCAAAAAAAAAAAAAAAAAGCACAATTATCGGTTTTCAAATCAATTAGGGATCGACGAAGGAAGTGGCCTGTTAATTTGAGGATTTATTTTTGCAGCAACTAAAATATACCATGAATAAAATTATAGTTCTGCTCTCTACAAGTAAGAGATTAACAGTTTCGTCAGAATTTTATCTATTCATGACTCCGTTAAGAGCATACCGTGTATGATCAACACTTCCTAATGAACGCCATGAGTATAAAAAATGAGAACATTGCGAACAGTTTTAAGGTTTAAAATATACACAGAATCGAAAGAGAGAAAAAAAAAAAAAACAGCAACAAAAACACACAAAAAACAATAACACAAAAACAAACAAACAAAAAACAACACACGGTGCCATATGAACACTTTGACACCATCCAATATCGCACATTTCCTCAATTGTTGATTCAATTTTGACACTTTGACAGGTCGTCGTTGGCTTTTTCAGTTGGAGGGAATCAAATCATTTGCAGATGCTATTAGGATATGTGTGATAATGTCTGTATTCTTTGACTACATATTCTTTTACGTACATGACGCTGTATGTGGTTCGATATCCACCTAGTGCTATGGCGATTGCCAATGTGAGATATGCACTAATCGTGTAGATTGTGTACTGTATCATAACAGGCGACAGCTGTTTGTTTGTTTACCTTACTAATGACAACATGGTCCTTTTAAATATGTTTTAATTTTAATTAGGAAAGTATCAGCAAGTACATATTACATGTCCCGTGTAAAATGATCCTCATTTGAGACTACTTCAAAGTCTAGTCTACAAATAACCATCACTAATTGTTTGTTTAATTCACCATCTTCGTCAATGTGAAATTGAATTTGGAATTAGTGAGTGACGTAATGATCTGTCACCCTGACTAAATAGTAAATCAGGTGAGATTTATCCAGATTAAAAATCACAATTCTGTTGCACTTAAACAGAAGTAACTTGACCAATTGTTAATATATATCCTGGCTATCCTTGGGACTTGACGACAGCCTATAACAGATATTAACAATTGGTCAACTTACTTCAGTTTAATTGCAACAGAATTGTGATTTTTAATCTGGACAAATATCACTTAATTTACTAGTTATATGTGTAGATAAACTGGACCGAGTCGATCATCGGCGACCAGGTAGCTCAATTGGTAGAACATCTGGCTAGCGTTCGGATGTCCCGGGTTCGAATCCCGGTCTGACCGTGCATTTTCCCACCCCTACTACATTTTGTGCCTGTGACAAAGCCTTGTTCTAAGTGAGGTGAATACCTGACAAGTGGATACATGAACCTGGGTTGTGAGTCAGCTTGAGCCAAAATAACGACATCATACATGTGAAGCATAAGTACATGTATGAAACTCTTCAGCCTCCGCTATGGTATCGTATAAATGTTATTTTGTACAGATTTATCAACTTTTCTGACTTTTAATGACTGGATTACACAACCTGTTGATAATGATAATGTTTTCTGTTGAGTATTGATATGTTTAAAGACTTGTTTGCAGATTCCTTGACGAGTATTTGGATTGAAGTGGAAGTTTTGACGTCAGCCATATTTAATTAAACATGAAAGTAATATGGTTGGCATTTTGGTTAAACTGTCGCCATATGAAACTAGTGAAGAAATATCAATATTCGTTGAAAATGGATCATGAAATAGCTACGTTACTTAACTCTGGGAACAGATGCACATCTATTGTCTTACCTTTGCATGTTTCAACCTCGATCAATTAATATAAGTGCTCATACATATACATTATTGGATAAGGCCAGAGAGCTCCCTATATCAAACACATGTTGATCCTATGGTAGCAGTGTACAGTAAAAATGCCAAATTCTGAAAAATATGGCACATGCTTTAGTTATGTAAACATTGCCAGTTAACCTTACATATAACCTCTAATAAAGTATATATATTTGAAATCTGTACAACATTTACAATATTAATAGAGCTCTGAAGGATAAGTAAACTGATATTTTCTGTGATTTTTAGAGCTGTGAATACCATGGTAACAGCTTAAAAAATTCTCAAAAATTGCAAAATATTATGATATTTGACCCAAAATGGCACAATTCTCTACACAATTTTTTTTCTGAAACCTATTTAAAATTAAATATCTCTATCCCAAAGACAGAATTAATCTTGTTTGGACATATGTTGTAAATTAAGTTTTTCCGCTATCTTACCTTTTCTGTGGGCTTCCATTTTGCGCTGTAGGCGAAACTAAATTCCCTGTTTAAACACACGTTCGGAAAATCCGGATATTTAAAATCCGGAACCAATTTATTGATTTTTGTTTTAATAAATGTGAAGCCTGTATGTACTACTTCATACTGGATATACCAATTACAGTGTACATTTATTTTTTTCATTTTTTATACATATCATACTACAGGAGTTATTTGCTTAACAAAAAAATTGCCCATGGCCAGGCTGTCTTACTGTGGTGTGCTACCTATGTTGAAACGAGAGGATTGAACATTTAATAGATAAATATCATGTCTAATCTATAGCGCAAGATTGGTTTTTATGTTTTTTAGTGTTCGACTGCTATATAATCAAAATTGATTCTTCAATCCAAGCTTTATCGTGAAAAGGATTACAAACAAAACGGTTCTATATATACACCAGAATGACGGACAGAGGTCAGAAGCGGACAGATCAGGACAATCATTATCAGAAGTTTTTCTACAGCATCTGTATGTGTATTACCTACCTCCTGTGTGTAAGTATGTAAAGAAAACATATCATTCAAATTTATAATTTGATGTGACGCTAAAACTTAACGTATGTCATATAGCAATAATTTACAGGGGTTTCACACTTTTGGTTCTTTTTTTGTAGTTTGATTTGATTTATTTTATTTAACGTCAGGTTTTCGAGGTGGAGGAACGCCGTAGTACCCGGAGAAAAAAATCACCGGTCTAGAAACAGTATAGGCTTACACTATGATATAAAGATCTTGGATTTCTTCCATGGGACATGAGTTAAGTGTCATATATTCAATCTTATATATCATAAGAAGAAAAACAAAAACAAAACAAAAACACGATATCTACTGACAACAAGAATATATAACGTCTACTTCAGATTTTGTATCTATTATTAGTAAGGGCCTGTTTCCAAAATGGCCCCTTCTCTGATTCAAATTTCCTGTTGGTGGTGCATTGCCCATGCCGTTGTGGTCACAAATCTATAAAGTATAAAGATTTAGGTCACTTGGTTTGTTTTTTATGGCTCCTCAAAGTTGTACCTTTCAGAAGCTGTCTAAGTGTTGATAAAATGTGCATGTTATGTAAAATATTAATGAAAATCTAATCAAATGATGATCACCGTAAAGAATACATTCATGCATGTTTGTGACAAAAAAATCATGTTTCCATCGCCCCATTTGGCTGTTTTTTGGAAGAAACAATCTCAAAAATGCCATTTTCGATGATAACATTTTAGACACAAAAACTGTGTTTTTTTAGAGAAAACACCCTTTTATGGGCGTTGGATGCAAACCAATTTTTATCATATTAAACAGTACGTACTATGCTATTGATGAGAGGAAAAGTCATCAACATGTAAGTGGTGGATCATTTTAAAATCTTTGGTTGAATAGCCTATGGTTAAATTGCCGATTTTCGACTTTCTTTAGATAATTAACAAATCATGAGAGTATTTGCTCGGTATGTTGAGAATATGTACACAGATATGAAAAAAAAGTGAGAGAAACACTTTTTCATAAAAAAAAATCCAAGATGGCTACTTCACAAGTCCCCGTGGTTGAAGACATTGGCTGACAAATAGACAGAACAACAGACAAAACGTGTTCCTTATGATTTTGGTTGGTTTTCGCATTTACGGGAGTGTTCATAGCTACGGGCGATTGTATAATACCTATATTTATAAGTTTGGTTAGTCAAATGGTAACGGGGATCTTTCATATCGAGCCCCAAACATACTTTCGACATATGCACTCCGTTGCCGCATGGAAAACTATTTCAAGTTTTGTCGGAATTTCTTCACCTGTGGTTGTAATGGTCGAGGGTTTTCCAGCGCCCTGTAATACTCAAGGTAGTACAAGATACTGGAGATGTGCGCACACATTCCCATCGTTCTCTCTCCAACTGGGCACTGGCAGTAGTAGTCCTTTATTGGGGCTTCATCATCGGGTGAAACGGTGAACCGTATCCAAACGTTATATTTCGTTTGGCTTTTGTGTCGAGAATG
The DNA here is from genome assembly GCF_902652985.1 of Pecten maximus. Taxonomy (NCBI): domain Eukaryota; kingdom Metazoa; phylum Mollusca; class Bivalvia; order Pectinida; family Pectinidae; genus Pecten; species Pecten maximus. The sequence continues at coordinate 4,359,438 of NC_047031.1, read as the reverse complement.
TATTTGACATCGGAGAAGGTCTGGGGAGTGCTGGTAAAGCTACACCTCATAGTCTCTGTCATCACTTAAATGTTCGGCGATGTAACAAGGAGCCAGAGATATCTGATACGTTCCACACGTAATGGTTCTCAAGTAATCGAGATTGAGACGGGGAAACAGTACGGAAGATTCATCCATCTTGACAAACCCGGATCTTGACACCGATGATTGCTGTAAACAGCTAATACTCAGTAGTTTGGTACAATTATGCGAAAATGTGTGATAAATAACGAACAACTAATCACACAAAATAACAAGACAATATAATAAATCGCATTCAATACCTCCAAGAAGCACAGAATATATTGATTACTTAGAACAAAATTAAGAATTTCATATGGATAATCTATCTATTTGATGTGACGTGGTCGGCAGGCACAAAGAAACTGAGACAAGTCAGGGTCCCAACCCTGACAGAGCCACAACGCTTTGGAGATGGGACGATAAAACAAGGAAAGTGAGACCAGAATAGCTAGCGTCGAGTCAATGATTCCGTAAACGTAAAGACAAAGACAAGAATATGCGGATAAATGTACAAGGCCACTCAAAAGAGGACAACTTGAGATAGAACAGTATTCATGTATCAGGGTGTCCTCAGTGTTAATCTTTATATCGATACTGTTTGTTTAGTCGTTAGATATCATAAAACTGTCATGAAAATATCCGCTCTAATATTCAATATACAATTTTGTATTTAATATGCTATATAATAGGGTTTCAGACAAGGTTGTTACTCATTTTCCCCTTTTCTTTCATCTTACAACCACATTCAGGCGGCGATATGAGAACGTTCCACCACATGGAATTAGCTGATTTTTGGTACACATATGAAACAAGTAAAGCTCTATCCGATTTTGTGATGGAAATTTGCATCCAAAACTATATAAGGGGAGAAAATTGCAATTTTATGGCATTTTTCTTCATAAGTGTGTCTCTTCAAGTGCATTTTCATCCGAGAAAACTTTTGTTTTATGTTTTATGAATAAACACGATGTTTTGGAAATATTTATCAAAATAAATTTACACTATGTTGCGAATTACAGTTTCGAGATAATCTTCTTTTATTTACGACCTTATGTCTTTGATGCTCAAAATGACAACTTTATAAAAATTCATTTCCACTAACATTATGAAATCTGGGTGTCGGAAAGGTGTAAAATTATTCTTTGGAAAGAAAAAAAACTGTAGTTGAGCTAGATAAGAAATTATACGGGGGCAGGCTCATATGGACAATTAACATTACTGGAAACAGGCCCTTTGATATCTTCTTACTGGTATAAAAATACATTTAGCTACTCACTTGAAACTATAAGACTGCCTTTGAGTCGGGGCTAATAAATAACGTTAAACATTATTTATACAAAATAATATAAATAAACAATCGAGAACTAAATACTGGGCGAAACTAACCAAACGGTTTCGAAATTACAACAGAATTGTTAAATTATAATCTAAAAGTCCAATTAAAGCTTTGTAACACGAATAGTAATAAAAAATTCCATCAACTGTTTACAATCTCCTTTTAAGTTATTGTTTAGTATTGTATGTACTTCATTAGCTGATCACCATTGTGTCTCTATTTCCAATAAAAATGGTGAAAAAAATAAAATAAAATAAAATAAAGTGAAATTTAATAGAAAAAAATCCTACGCTGGCACAATTATAATGAATGATACAATAGAAAGACAAATATTAGCACATTTCAATACAAACTGATAATACTTAAAACTGAGCCAAAACTAAAATATACCATGCAGCTATTTCGTTTGTGATCCTATGAGCATACAATCTTTATACCCAGAATTTTACAGGGAGAACACTCAAACTACATTGACATCAATGTCAACGTTTTGATTATGAGTGGTGCAACAGCTTGCAACAGTGTGCAACAGCCCCTTGATTTAATAATGTCATGATGTGTTATATTGGATTTAAAAAGAAGATTAAGTACATGTGTATATTCCAAAACGTATCACTATTGAAATTAATTATAACATACTAGGCACATAACGGCAAACTTCTGGCTGTTAATAAGAGGTTAAACAAAAACAAACCAAACCAAGCCTTTTCTCTCACTTATATTCATACATATATATAATATTAGGCTGCAGATATAAATTTAGTCAAACAGACAAACAAGAAGAGCATACAACTGGTCTATATGAAAGGCGTAATGAAACAAATTACCCAAAAGTTCATTTTCCGAATCCTGACAAGACCAACTTCCTACTTCCTACAGCAAAAAAATTAATGTATATACAACAGAATATTCGATAAAAAAGACTTGATCCCATTAACACGGTTTTCATCAGATTGTCAAACCTGACGAGAAAATAGCTACACAAGGTTTCGAGATGTTGGTGAAGACCATGTAAGAGGTCTATTGCCACCAAACTAGTATTTATTTGGAGATGTGACGTTGATAATTTGCATAACGGCTTGTTATCAATGAAGCAGAAGCCACGTGACTTTCCGGAACATTCATTAAATTCTCTTGGAACTATTTAAGTATCGCCATGTTTATTTCTCCGTGTCTTCTTTGATACATTTCGTTAACTCTGTTGTAAGTGAGAATCACGGTTCCTATTAAATTTTAGTATTATGTTTGTTTTCCAATGAATGAAAGGATTCTGACTGGCCAAGAAATCCGTCAACCATCTCCTCTCGACGGTCATACTTATTACATTGTAGATTCATTATGATCAATTTCTAAACAGAAAATAATAAAAACGATCATTTATATGTTTCTGCATCATTATATACTTTTTACAGGGTTGGATTCTGGCCCAGACGAGTACAGCTTTGCTTGATCTTCAGAAAATAACATCCGTCACCCTTGACGAATCTTCCCTTTACTTGACCTTCCTTGGCATTGGGTTCATTTCTGGGTCATTCACATATGGAGTTGTCTGTAACTATGTCGACAAACTTATGATACAGTTTCTTGCGTTATCACTGGCCGCCATCTCCATAGCCGCCATTCCTTGGTGCCACATACATCTTGCCATGGTAACAGCACACGCCATCGTTGGTTTCTGTAATGGAGTACTTGATTCAGGTAAACTGGTTTGCTTTCTTTATCTTTTACATTCTGTATTATACTGCGTTAGATACTAATTAATTGGACATTAAGCACAAGGTTATCCTATGAATATTCAGCCATCTCTTCCATTTGAAAATATTTTCATCTTACACAAGTAACAATAAACATTTCTTGGTATAGCGTTCTCTGACAGAGGTGATGTCTTAAGAGATAGAAATTGAATACTTATCCAGGTCAAAACTTTAAGTGATAAACTAAAATTGATTCCCTCTACGAGATACAAGAAGCTAATGAAGATATTTACTTACAACGTTATTCAAAGGCAAAATAAAATTTGTTGTTTATTCATTAAACTTCTCGTCTATCGACACCCCTTTTTGGGGCTGAATAACCTCTAGATACGATTAGATACTCCGTATTTTTTTGTCAAATAATACATTATTCTAGTTGTTGTGTTCAGTTTCATAGTATTAAATACCATTGACTCGTGTATGATGACAAGTATATTATAATATCAAGAGTTGACTCACAGTCTATATATTTAATAATTTTTTAATTCGTGTATAATAATATATAAAGTATGATACAGCATCTAATGTTGAATCGCAGTCTTCACATTTAATTATTTATTGATTCGTGTATGATGGAAGGTATAATACAATATCTAATGTTGACTCATAATTTAAAAACTATCTATGTATTTAATTATTTATTGATTTATGTAGGATGGAAGATATAATACAATATATAATTTTGACTCATAAACTAAAACTATCTATGCATTTAATTATTTATTGATTCGTGTATGATGGAAGGTATAATACAATATCTAATGTTGACTCATAATTTAAAAACTATCTATGTATTTAATTATTTATTGATTTATGTAGGATGGAAGATATAATACAATATATAATTTTGACTCATAAACTAAAACTATCTATGCATTTAATTATTTATTGATTCGTGTATGATGGAAGGTATAATACAATATCTAATGTTGACTCATAAACTAAAAACTATCTATGTATTTAATTATTTATTGATTTATGTACATGATTCTTTGTCCAGTGGTTCATTCAGAAATGTTAGCCGTGTGGGGAAATGGTGGACGGAGATTCATGCAGGCGATGTATCTGTGTAACTCTATAGGAGGGAGTGTGGCTTCCCTCGTTACAGCCACGTTTGTGTCCCCTATGAAACCAGACAAACAACTAATGTTTGACGATTCAATGTTTAGTTATAAAACGAATTATACATCTGTAAATGATTCTCCACATGATGCCCATGCAATTTTTATAAACACTGATGGACTCCATTCAATCAATATCACCGAAGATTTGCAGATTCCAACACCATTTTATCGCAAATCTCAGCTGTTCTATGCGTACATTATATCATCCTGTTTCATCATCACTGTGGCAATACTGTATTTAATAATGTTTTTTAGCTTCAACCGTGACATTTATTCTGACAGAGTTTCAACGGAAGTGACGTCATCGCAAGATATATCAATTTTCCGGAAAATTGTCATTCTATTGAACATGGGTTTAATGGCAGGAGTATAAACGGCGATAGAGGAATCATTTTCTTGCTTCCTCCCTGCATTTTCTACAAGACAATTAAACTGGTCCGAATCCAATGCTTCATACGTGTTGTGTGTCTTTTATAGCTGTATCGGGCTGGGGAGACTGGTGGCAGTTTTCTGGGTGCGTTTTTTGAATCCACAGAAAAAATCCTTGTAATTTCATGTTTGTCAGTTTCGATAGCACTATCAAGTATGCTTTGGTCTGGTCAAACCTATTTGATTATCGGAATCTGGGTGTCCGTGGCATTCATGGGATTTTTCTTAGCTGCCATTCTTCCCACAGTATTCACATGGACGGAGGAAGATTTCTTTCCGGTGACCGGACACATTTCGTCATATTTCAACATAGCAGCGGATTGTGGCGCCACAATAAATCCGGTTATTATTGGAACACTGATGGAACATCGTTCACCGATGTGGTTCGTGTACGTTCTTCTGATAGAGTCGTCTGTTTTGCTGATGACGTATACAGTTGGAATGCTGTTGTCAAGGAAACACAAAACAATTGAATATAAATATCAGGGAATGGAATAATTCGTTTATGGCAGAAGGAACTCATGAACATGACTTTGTACAGATTTTCAGCTAGCCTACAAGTGCTGATGATATTATTGTCACTATTGACCGCATTCATATTCCTATGGATTATATATAAAATTGGAAAAAAAATATAAAAAAATTATGCACCAATCAGCTATTCTATATAAACTTGTAAGCGAATACACAAGTTATGAACATTTACTTTCATGCAAAGACAGTTAAGGTTTAAAATAATTATTTAATCGCACAGTATTCTTGTCTTTACTTATGATAAAATTGACTAGTTTGATATGAAAGGTTATTACACGAATAATTAACCCAGGAGAAATTTAGAAATAAAGGAATGTTTTAGGTTTCATAGCAGTTCTTTAAAATGCCTTATGATAGATTGTAACGATAAGGAGACCTACCCATGATAATACGATACTAAATTGTAGAAACCAATCTTCTTTTACGTCTAAGATCCCAAACTTTTCCAGATGCAAATCATGGTTTCCAAAAGGAATATTAGTCTGATGTGCCCTTTCTGTTTTCAGAATTTTTGGAATTAAATATTCCTTTCCGGATTAATACCCTTTTGAAACCAGAATTGATTTGAGTTACCTATATCGATTCAGTTTTCAATTTGGGGTAATGAACAGATATAATCAGAATTTAAAGAAATTATTTTACATTTAATTCAGCAAATGAAACAGAATTATTTGAATTAAATTTTAAATTTTGAAACCTGATTTGGTTTGAGTTGCCTTCATTGATTCCTTTAAAATTTTAGGTAATGTACAGATATAATAAGAATTTAAAGAAACTATTTTACATTTGATTAAGCAAATTAAATGGAATTATTTGAATTAAACTTTATTCCTTTAAAGTGTACTGCTGAATTAACTCTTTTCGTCTCGTTGTACAGACATATCCTCCCTATATATCATCCCTTTTCGCAAACAGACGACAAGAAACCTGGATACTCATCAAGTTGTGATTATCTTGTATCTTACATAAGACAATATATAAAGTAAAGTCTACAAAAAAAATGCGACTTCTTTAGTTAATAAATAATGTTTTGATCAACGAAAACTGAGCAATGTGTATACCGCTGCATATTTTGTTAAGATTTCTAGTGGTGTGTGTTTGGATCGCCGCAGGACAAGTGATCAAAAATCAATAAATATTGAGAAACACTTTCACTTTGTTGGGTCTTTCACATCACTTCTTGAAAAAAAAAACTTGATCTCTCTCTATAATCGTACGGCATTTGATTGCCGAATAGAGACCGTCAATTACGTTTTAAAATATTGAAAAATGTCTGGTCTTTTTATGTTGCTTTGCTATTAGATACCACATGGCCAGCTCAAGCCTTATATCTCACTGTGTCATGTCTCAAAAATATATATGTACATGGTGTCAAAAACTAGAATATGTATTGCACTATAAATATATGTTAAAATCGTGCACATATCTGCAACAGCTAAGTCATGAAAAATATTCGTTACTAATCTTTAAATGTAATACATTCGTAGTAAGTATAATTGCAGTCTGAGGCCATAAGATGTCGCTTCATTTCGTATTTAACTACTGCATATGTTTTATTATTGATCCATTATATATATGATATAAACTTTATGTACATATAATTATGTCGAGTATTTTTTCATATTTCTACATGGGCTACACGGTAATAGACCAATTGAAATATTTCTCTTCAGTGAAACCGTTTTCGAAATTGATATGGTTGGTACTTTCTATTGTTTGTATGGTCTTGTAGAGTTATCAGAAATAAACTATACTTTATAATAGTAATGTTGTAGAGTTATCAGAAATAAACTATACTTTATAAAAATAATGTTGTAGAGTTATCAGAAATAAACTATACTTTATAATAGTAATGTTGTAGAGTTATCAGAAATAAATTATACTTTATAATAGTAATGTTGTAGAGTTATCAGAAATAAACTATACTTTATAAAAATAATGTTGTAGAGTTATCAGAAATAAACTATACTTTATAATAGTAATGTTGTAGAGTTATCAGAAATAAATTATACTTTATATTAACAATATTGTAAAGGTTGTCTCTCTTATACAGAGTTTAACTTTGAATTAAATATCTATTACTTCCCTTTGGTTTAAGTTTGCAGTTGATCTCAGATAATTGGAATTAAAAAAAATACTATCGTACTACAAAACAAAGGGAGGCGAGAAGAAAACTAACAGTTTCTGTTGCATGTAAGTTTTAAAAGTGTATGGTTTGAAATAGCTATATCGGTGTTTACAACAATACCGCGATGAGTCGATAATGACATCCCACTGTCAAGAATCGTGTTAGATTAAAATGTATGTATTGTTTACAGCCGATCGTCTTACCACATTATCAGAGCGTTATGGATGATTTATTTTTCCCTATACAAACTTTCCATCAACTAACATAATTCTACTACCTTACTCTTCAAAGGTGTTCAATATTTCGGTTCAAAGGTTTGATTATATATATATATAACATCCGTCGTAGAAGTTGAAAGCTAACTTTAATCTTTAATTACGTAATTGCGGATAACAATATTTTATAAAGCGTGTTTGTTTTTATATTTACTTTTCATAATTGCATTGACAACTCCGTTAATTTCTTTTGAATATATTCAGACAGCCATTTCGCTGAAATATAATTACAAATAAAATTTATCGTTTTCATATACGAGTTAATCTGTCAATCTGCCGTCGATATAATATAATCTATTCAATGTTGTAATGTATACATCTCTTCTACGTCACAAGGTTTTATATTCAAAGTCTAAAATAAATGCGGTGATACCATTTCCAGATTTAATTTTCGTACAATTCTCGTCGTAAACTAAAGTGTTGTCATTTATTGAGCGGTAGCAGCCTGCGGAGTCATGTATGTGATAAACTTATTGCAAATTTGAATAAGTATACCATTTTCTGTCCCGCCTTTTTCAGTTCGTCGTTTTGTACATAAAACAAAAAGTAGAATGTACTTTTCTTTTTTGTTTTTTAAACAATGATTTTAACAATTCAATTGATTTCAATGTTTAACGATCGTTTACTTCTTGCAATTTATATGAAATTAATGTAATAATTTAGGTAGGAAAAATTGTGATTGATGTATTTTCATGTAATGTTAATGGGTATAAACTTTACGATCTTATGTTACTACCATTTAAAATTAATGTTGTAATCACATCAAGGAAGGCAAAGTGCGGGGATGAAAAGAAAATGCCGGTTTATTATATGTTATAGAATACTGAAGTCCCAGTAAATCGAATCATACAACGTTTTAAGTTTCTTTCCCTTCTTTTGATCAATATTGATAACCAAATGTAATGTTTTTTTCAAAATAATCTACTGTAACATAATTTATTTGATGATTGTGAATACTTTGTTTGGTGTATTGATGTTTTCCTTACGGCTTTGACAACTCCGATATTTTTGTTTATAATTTATTCAGATAGCCAGATAGAGTTCGGTACGTGTCATATAGTGTCAATCTAAACATTTTTCTTTTAAGTTGACATTTGTATTGATTCAGATGACAGCATAACGGAACGGACGACAAAATAAATTGCATATAACGCTTTGTACATGTTCTGCATTGTTTGCCGATTCGTAATAAACATAATGACGACATTCATTGACAGCATGGAGCTATCTTTCTTGTGGTCAACTTGGACAGGTTAAATCTGTGGTAATATCCATGACGAATTAGAGCTTTTATGTAGAGCGCATTAATACCCTACTGAGTCTCCCGGGATAACAAACTTTATGCAGAATGTGGTAAATCTGAAACACCTCCATGCCATAATATAAATAAGTGTAAATCTATCAGTATATGTAATATGTAGTTGATAAGTAAATACTGCTTGTTACCTTATGTGTATTTATGCGAAAATATATTTTTTCCGGTGACAGTGTAGTACCCTCTCGTCATCACCAGTTGTTGGTCGTAAGAGGGAGATTAGAGATAGTGGCCGGTGTATCCAATGTTGTGACGCGGATGCTATGGGCTGTACAGATCAGAACAGCTCGAATTAGGGTTGTAACCGAGACTTATGTGGACTACGAAATTTTCTCATATTTTCGTCCATCTTCCTCACAGAACACTCCATAGCTAAGCACGCAGACAAATTTTCCGTTTCCACAAAGTCTATAATACCTTTTACTCGCTGAGCAGGTTTTAATTCATTGAGAACGGCACAGCCTGGGAGAGTTGAGATATCCAGTTGAGTCTGGCGTTATTTTGAATAGGTAAAAGCTTCTTTCACAATATTCGATATCAACTGGAATTCTTTAATTAAAAAAAATGATAATAATTAATTCAATTTTTCGTAACAACGGTGAAACACAAGCTATAGTTCCCACTAGGCGACATTGTTGGGTCGTGGTTCAGTGCAGTTTGTGTATGTTGGTGATATCTGGACCATTGACAGTATCAATTATTTTGTTTAGGTGGGTTTCAACCACTACTCCCTAAGGTATAGTTTATACTTAAGGGGAAACACACACGTGTGACAGTTGTCTACAGTATAGTGACGGGACAAGTAATGTGTGTGTGGAAAAATACCTTTGTCTTGGTACAGATTGTACATACAGATGCATTGCTTTTATATCATCCAATTATAAGACTTAATTGGAGAATTTATGAAATTAAATACACATGACGTTATGCGTATATAACATATTTATAATGTGTTTGACATACAGTTTTAAATAGCAAACGTATTGTATGTAGTTCACATATAGTCAGTATCACACATTACATTATTCAATTCCATACTACGAATATAATCTGCATCAGAATATTTGTATCACACTAAGAGCAAAGCATAGTATATTTTGTATACAATATTTCTATTATAATACGTGTTTACTACAAGTTGTGAGTGAAATTTAACAGGAAATATATATATTAAATTAGTATTTGACTCCTAGTATTGTTGCCAAGGGAGATATCAGTTAAGTGCGCAAAACAACAGATATCATACAAGAATGTTAAGTATAATCTGTCGAAACCAGGTATTCATGGTTTGTAAATGGCAATATATGAAATATGAAGGTTGGCATCAAAATATTGTGACGGAGTTCAAACATCAAATAAGTTTTGATAAACTAATTTACAGTTTATTTACAGACAATTAGTACAAAAAGGGATCAGAATGGACAGGTTATATTAAGAAGAAATCATACATTTGAAGTACTAATCAGTGGACTATATTTCCCAATAAGTCTCTGCTGGAATTTTGAATTTGATATCGAAATCACTAGAAATATATATATACATGTACAAAGGAAGAGAACTTTATGACTCGTACCCTGACCAAGCCTCGAACACACGATCTACGGCACCCAATCGCCTAGACAGAAATACCAACAGCTTATAGCGCTGCGCCACCTCGGCGTTCTTAAAAAGAACTAAAGTTAACTACAAAATGTTTAGCGCTTTCACAGCTCTTGCTGCGCTTCAGGAAAGAGTAATGGCTATTTTTTCTATCAATACTAACCAGCGCAGACACCTGTGATATATATATATCAATTCTACATCAATAAATCCTAAGATTTAAGATTTATATTGAATAATATGTTTTGTTTTGTTTTTCACAGCGAGGTAATGTAGACACACTTTCACTACTATCAGGAGTATTTTGACATGCATATTTTGATACATTATTCATGTACAACTACTTCATTACGTAATGTGAGTTGTACACTTTGTCAAGTTATAATGTGTAGAGCTACTTCAATTATGTAGTTGTAATTTGTCGGCTGCTTCGTGCCATCGAGGAAGTACACTAACTTGATCAAGTGTACACTTCAATTTACTCTGATGATGTTGTACGTCCTAACTTGAAAGTGTACACTTCCATTTACTCTGATGATGTTGTACGTCCTAACTTGACAGTGTACACTTCCATTTACTCTGATGATGTTGTACGTCCTAACTTGACAGTGTACACTTCCATTTACTCTGATGATGTTGTACGTCCTAACTTGACAGTGTACACTTCCATTTACTCTGATGATGTTGTACGTCCTAACTTGACAGTGTACACTTCCATTTACTCTGATGATGTTGTACGTCCTAACTTGACAGTGTACACTTCCTTTTACTCTGATGCTGTTGTACGTCCTAACTTGACAAATCCTACACTTCAATTTACTCAGATATTGTAAATCATACAAGATTGACAAAGGTACAGTACCATTTACTCTGATGTTACAGTAAACACTAACTTGACAAAGGTACAGTACCATTAACTCTGATGTTACAGTAAACACTAACTTGACAAAGGTACAGTACCATTAACTATGATGTTACAGTAAACACTAACTTGACAAAGGTACAGTACCATTAACTCTGATGTTACAGTAAACACTAACATGACAAAGGTACAGTACCATTTACTCTGATGTTACAGTAAACACTAACTTGACAAAGGTACAGTACCATTAAGTCTGATGTTACAGTAAACACACACTTGACAAAGGTACAGTACCATTAACTCTGATGTTACAGTAAACACTAACTTGACAAAGGTACAGTACCATTAACTGTTATGTTACAGTAAACACTAACTTGACAAAGGTACAGTACCATTAACTCTGTTACAGTAAACACTAACTTGACAAAGGTATAGTACCATTAACTCTGATGTTACAGTAAACACTAACTTGACAAAGGTACAGTACCATTAACTCTGATGTTACAGTAAACACTAACTTGACAAAGGTACAGTACCATTAACTCTGATGTTACAGTAAACACTAACTTGACAAAGGTACGGTACCATTAACTCTGATGTTACAGTAAACACTAACTTGACAAAGGTACAGTACCATTAACTGTTATGTTACAGTAAACACTAACTTGACAAAGGTACAGTACCATTTACTCTGATGTTACAGTAAACACTAACTTGACAAAGGTACAGCACCATTAACTCTGATGTTACAGTAAACACTAACTTGACAAAGGTACAGTACCATTTACTCTGATGTTACAGTAAACACTAACTCGATAAGGGTACAGTACCATTAACTCTGATGTTACAGTAAACACTAACTTGACAAAGGTACAGTACCATTAACTCTGATGTTACAGTAAACACTAACTTGACAAAGGTACAGTACCATTAACTGTGATGTTACAGTAAACACTAACTTGACAAAGGTACAGTACCATTAACTCTGATGTTACAGTAAACACTAACATGAGAAAGGTACAGTACCATTAACTCTGATGTTACAGTAAACACTAACTTGACAAAGGTACAGTACCATTAACTCTGATGTTACAGTAAACACTAACTTGACAAAGGTACAGTACTATTAACTCTGATGTTACAGTAAACACTAACTTGACAAAGGTACAGTACCATTAACTCTGATGTTACAGTAAACACTAACTTGACAAAGGTACGGTACCATTAACTCTGATGTTACAGTAAAAACTAACTTGACAAAGGTACAGTACCATTAACTCTGATGTTACAGTAAACACTAACTTGACAAAGGTACAGTACCATTAACTCTGATGTTACAGTAAACACTAACTTGACAAAGGTACAGTACCATTTACTCTGATGTTACAGTAAACACTAACTTGACAAAGGTACAGTACCATTAACTCTGATGTTACAGTAAACACTAACTTTACAAAGGTACAGTACCATTAACTGTTATGTTACAGTAAACACTAACTTGACAAAGGTACAGTACCATTAACTCTGTTACAGTAAACACTAACTTGACAAAGGTACAGTACTATTAACTCTAAAGCTACAGTAAACACTAACTTGACAAAAGTACATTACCATTAACTCTGATGTTACAGTAAACACTAACTTGACAAAGGTACAGTACCATTAACTCTGATGTTACAGTAAACACTACCTTGACAAAGGTATAGTACCATTAACGCTGATGTTACAGTAAACACTAACTTGACAAAGGTACAGTACCATTAACTCTGATGTTACAGTAAACACTAACTTGACAAAGATACAGTACCATTAACTCTGATGTTACAGTAAACACTAACTTGACAAAGGTACAGTACCATTAACTCTGATGTTACAGTAAACACTAACTTGACAAAGGTACAGTACCATTAACTCTGATGTTACAGTAAACACTAACTTGACAAAGGTACAGTACCATTAACTCTGATGTTACAGTAAACACTAACTTGACAAAGGTACCGTACCATTAACTGTTATGTTACAGTAAACACTAACTTGACAAGGCTACAGTACCATTTACTCTGATGTTACAGTAAACACTAACTCGATAAGGGTACAGTACCATTAACTCTGATGTTACAGTAAACACTAACTTGACAAAGGTACAGTACCATTAACTCTGATGTTACAGTAAACACTAACTTGACAAAGGTACAGTACCATTAACTGTGATGTTACAGTAAACACTAACTTGACAAAGGTACAGTACCATTAACTCTGATGTTACAGTAAACACTAACATGAGAAAGGTACAGTACCATTAACTCTGATGTTACAGTAAACACTAACTTGACAAAGGTACAGTACCATTAACTCTGATGTTACAGTAAAAACTAACTTGACAAAGGTACAGTACCATTAACTCTGATGTTACAGTAAACACTAACTTGACAAAGGTACAGTACCATTAACTGTTATGTTACAGTAAACACTAACTTGACAAAGGTACAGTACCATTAACTCTGATGTTACAGTAAACACTAACTTGACAAAGGTACAGTACCATTAACTCTGATGTTACAGTAAACACTAACTTGACAAAGGTATAGTACCATTAACTCTGATGTTACAGTAAACACTAACTTGACAAAGATACAGTACCATTAACGCTGATGTTACAGTAAACACTAACTTGACAAAGGTACAGTACCATTAACTCTGATGTTACAGTAAACACTAACTTTGACAAAGGTACAGTACCATTAACTCTGTTACAGTAAACACTAACTTGACAAAGGTACCTTACCATTAACTGTTATGTTACAGTAAACACTAACTTGACAAGGGTACAGTACCATTAACTCTGATGTTACAGTAAACACTAACTTAACAAAGGTACAGTACCATTAACTCTGTTGTTACAGTAAACACTAACTTGACAAAGGTACAGTACCATTAACTCTGATGTTACAGTAAAAACTAACTTGACAAAGGTACAGTACTATTAACTCTAAGCTACAGTAAACACTAACTTGACAAAGTACATTACCATTAACTCTGATGTTACAGTAAACACAAACTTGACAAAGGTACAGTACCATTCACTCTGATGTTACAGTAAACACTAACTTTACAAAGGTACAGTACCATTAACTCTGATGTTACAGTAAACACTAACTTGACAAAGGTACAGTACCATTAACTCTGTTACAGTAAACACTAACTTGACAAAGGTACAGTACCATTTACTCTGATGTTACAGTAAACACTAACATGAGAAAGGTACAGTACCATTAACCCTGATGTTACAGTAAACACTAACTTGACAAAGGTACAGTACCATTAACTCTGATGTTACAGTAAACACTAACTTGACAAAGGTACAGAACCATTAACCCTGATGTTACAGTAAACACTAACTTGACAAAGGTACAGTACCATTTACTCTGATGTTACAGTAAACACTAACTTGACAAAGGTACAGTACCATTAACTCTGATGTTACAGTAAACACTAACTTGACAAAGGTACAGTACCATTAACTCTGATGTTACAGTAAACACTAACTTGACAAAGGTATAGTACCATTAAATGTTATGTTACAGTAAACACTAGCTTGACAAAGGTACAGTACCATTAACTCTGATGTTACAGTAAACACTAACTTGACAAAGGTACAGTACCATTAACTCTGATGTTACAATAAACACTAACTTGACAAAGGTACAGTACCATTAACTGTTATGTTACAGTAAACACTAACTTGACAAAGGTACAGTACCATTAACTCTGATGTTACAGTAAACACTAACTTGACAAAGGTACAGTACCATTAACTCTGTTACAGTAAACACTAACATGACAAAGGTACAGTACCATTAACTGTGACGTTACATTAAACACTAACATGACAAAGGTACAGTACCATTAACTGTGACGTTACATTAAACACTAACTTGACAAAGGTATAGTACCATTAAATGTTATGTTACAGTAAACACTAACTTGACAAAGGTACAGTACCATTAACCCTGATGTTACAGTAAACACTAACATGACAAAGGTACAGTACCATTAACTGTGACGTTACATTAAACACTAACTTGACAAAGGTACAGTACCATTAACTCTGATGTTACAGTAAACACTAACTTGACAAAGGTACAGTACCATTAACTGTTATGTTACAGTAAACACTAACTTGACAAAGGTACAGTACCATTAACTCTGATGTTACAGTAAACACTAACTTGACAAAGGTACAGTACCATTAACTCTGTTACAGTAAACACTAACTTGACAAAGGTACAGAACCATTAACCCTGATGTTACAGTAAACACTAACTTGACACAGGTACAGTACCATTAACTCTGTTACAGTAAACACTAACATGACAAAGGTACAGTACCATTAACTCTGATGTTACAGTAAACACTAACTTGACAAAGGTACAGTACCATTAACCCTGATGTTACAGTAAACACTAACTTGACAAAGGTACAGTACCATTAACTCTAATGTTACAGTAAACACTAACTTGACAAAGGTAGAGTACCATTAACTATGATGTTACAGTAAACACTAACTTGACAAAGGTACAGTACCATTAACTCTAATGTTACAGTAAACACTAACTTGACAAAGGTACAGTACCATTAACTCTGATGTTACAGTAAACACTAACTTGACAAAGGTACAGTACCATTAACTCTGATGTTACAGTAAACACTAACTTGACAAAGGTACAGTACCATTAACTCTGATGTTACAGTAAACACTAACTTGACAAAGGTACAGTACCATTAACTCTGATGTTACAGTAAACACTAACTTGACAAAGGTACAGTACCATTAACTGTTATGTTACAGTAAACACTAACTTGACAAAGGTACAGTACCATTTACTCTGATGTTACAGTAAACACTAACTTGACAAAGGTACAGCACCATTAACTCTGATGTTACAGTAAACACTAACTTGACAAAGGTACAGTACCATTTACTCTGATGTTACAGTAAACACTAACTCGATAAGGGTACAGTACCATTAACTCTGATGTTACAGTAAACACTAACTTGACAAAGGTACAGTACCATTAACTCTGATGTTACAGTAAACACTAACTTGACAAAGGTACAGTACCATTAACTGTGATGTTACAGTAAACACTAACTTGACAAAGGTACAGTACCATTAACTCTGATGTTACAGTAAACACTAACATGAGAAAGGTACAGTACCATTAACTCTGATGTTACAGTAAACACTAACTTGACAAAGGTACAGTACCATTAACTCTGATGTTACAGTAAACACTAACTTGACAAAGGTACAGTACTATTAACTCTGATGTTACAGTAAACACTAACTTGACAAAGGTACAGTACCATTAACTCTGATGTTACAGTAAACACTAACTTGACAAAGGTACGGTACCATTAACTCTGATGTTACAGTAAAAACTAACTTGACAAAGGTACAGTACCATTAACTCTGATGTTACAGTAAACACTAACTTGACAAAGGTACAGTACCATTAACTCTGATGTTACAGTAAACACTAACTTGACAAAGGTACAGTACCATTAAGTTGATGTTACAGTAAACACTAACTTGACAAAGGTACAGTACCATTAACTCTGATGTTACAGTAAACACTAACTTGACAAAGGTACAGTACCATTAACTCTGATGTTACAGTAAACACTAACTTGACAAAGGTACAGTACCATTAACCCTGATGTTACAGTAAACACTAACTTGACAAAGGTACAGTACCATTAACTCTGATGTTACAGTAAACACTAACTTGACAAAGGTAGAGTACCATTACTCTGATGTTACAGTAAACACTAACTTGACAAAGGTACAGTACCATTAACTCTGATGTTACAGTAAACACTAACTTGACAAAGATACAGTACCATTAACTGTGATGTTACAGTAAACACTAATTTGACAAAGGTACAGTACCATTAACTCTGATGTTACAGTAAACACTAACTTGACAAAGGTACGGTACCATTAACTCTGATGTTACAGTAAACACTAACTTGACAAAGGTACAGTACCATTAACTGTTATGTTACAGTAAACACTAACTTGACAAAGGTACAGTACCATTTACTCTGATGTTACAGTAAACACTAACTTGACAAAGGTACAGTACCATTAACTCTGATGTTACAGTAAACACTAACTTGACAAAGGTACAGTACCATTTACTCTGATGTTACAGTAAACACTAACTCGATAAGGGTACAGTACCATTAACTCTGATGTTACAGTAAACACTAACTTGACAAAGGTACAGTACCATTAACTCTGCTGTTACAGTAAACACTAACTTGACAAAGGTACAGTACCATTAACTCTGATGTTACAGTAAACACTAACTTGACAAAGGTACAGTACCATTAACTCTGATGTTACAGTAAACACTAACTTGACAAAGGTACAGTACCATTAACTCTGCTGTTACAGTAAACACTAACTTGACAAAGGTACAGTACCATTAACTCTGATGTTACAGTAAACTCTAACTTGACAAAGGTACAGTACCATTAAGTCTGATGTTACAGTAAACACTAACTTGACAAAGGTACAGTACCATTAACTCTGATGTTACAGTAAACACTAACTTGACAAAGGTACAGTACCATTAACTCTGTTACAGTAAACACTAACTTGACAAAGGTACAGTACCATTAACTCTGATGTTACAGTAAACACTAACTTGACAAAGGTACAGTACCATTAACTCTGATGTTACAGTAAACACTAACATGAGAAAGGTACAGTACCATTAACTCTGATGTTACAGTAAACACTAACTTGACAAAGGTACAGTACCATTAACTCTGTTACAGTAAACACTAACTTGACAAAGGTACAGTACCATTAACTCTGATGTTACAGTAAACACTAACATGAGAAAGGTACAGTACCATTAACTCTGATGTTACAGTAAACACTAACTTGACAAAGGTACAGTACCATTAACTCTGATGTCAGAGTAAACACTAACTAGACAAAGGTACAGTACCATTAACTCTGATGTTACAGTAAAAACTAACTTGACAAAGGTACAGTACCATTAACTCTGATGTTACAGTAAACACTAACTTGACAAAGGTACAGTACCATTAACTCTGATGTTACAGTAAACACTAATTTGACAAAGGTACAGTACCATTAACTCTGTTACAGTAAACACTAACTTGACAAAGGTACCGTACCATTAACTGTTATGTTACAGTAAACACTAACTTGACAAGGGTACAGTACCATTAACTCTGATGTTACAGTAAACACTAACTTAACAAAGGTACAGTACCATTAACTCTGTTGTTACAGTAAACACTAACTTGACAAAGCTACAGTACCATTAACTCTGATGTTACAGTAAAAACTAACTTGACAAAGGTACAGTACTATTAACTCTAAAGCTACAGTAAACACTAACTTGACAAAAGTACATTACCATTAACTCTGATGTTACAGTAAACACAAACTTGACAAAGGTACAGTACCATTAACTCTGATGTTACAGTAAACACTAACTTTACAAAGGTACAGTACCATTAACTCTGATGTTACAGTAAACACTAACTTGACAAAGGTACAGTACCATTAACTCTGTTACAGTAAACACTAACTTGACAAAGGTACAGTACCATTAACTCTGATGTTACAGTAAACACTAACTTGACAAAGGTACAGTACCATTAACTATGATGTTACAGTAAACACTAACTTGACAAAGGTACAGAACCATTAACCCTGATGTTACAGTAAACACTAACTTGACAAAGGTACAGTACCATTAACTTTGCTGTTACAGTAAACACTAACTTGACAAAGGTATAGTACCATTAAATGTTATGTTACAGTAAACACTAGCTTGACAAAGGTACAGTACCATTAACTCTGATGTTACAGTAAACACTAACTTGACAAAGGTACAGTACCATTAACTCTGATGTTACAGTAAACACTAACATGACAAAGGTACAGTACCATTAACTCTGATGTTACAGTAAACACTAACTTGACAAAGGTACAGTACCATTAACTCTGATGTTACAGTAAACACTAACTTGACAAAGGTACAGTACCATTAACTCTGATGTTACAGTAAACACTAACTTGACAAAGGTACAGTACCATTAACTCTGATGTTACAGTAAACACTAACTTGACAAAGATACAGTACCATTAACTCTGATGTTACAGTAAACACTAACTTGACAAAGGTACAGTACCATTAACTCTGATGTTACAGTAAACACTAACTTGACAAAGGTACAGTACCATTAACTCTGATGTTACAGTAAACACTAACATGACAAAGGTACAGTACCATTAACTCTGATGTTACAGTAAACACTAACTTGACAAAGGTACAGTACCATTAACTCTGATGTTACAGTAAACACTAACTTGACAAAGGTACAGTACCATTAACTCTGATGTTACAGTAAACACTAACTTGACAAAGGTACAGTACCATTAACTCTGATGTTACAGTAAACACTAACATGACAAAGGTACAGTACCATTAACTCTGATGTTACAGTAAACACTAACTTGACAAAGGTACAGTACCATTAACTCTGATGTTACAGTAAACACTAACTTGACAAAGGTACAGTACCATTAACTCTGATGTTACAGTAAACACTAACATGACAAAGGTACAGTACCATTAACTCTGTTACAGTAAACACTAACTTGACAAAGGTACAGTACCATTAACTCTGATGTTACAGTAAACACTAACTTGACACAGGTACAGTACCATTAACTCTGATGTTACAGTAAACACTAACTTGACAAAGGTACAGTACCATTAACTCTGATGTTACAGTAAACACTAACTTGACAAAGGTACAGTACCATTAACTCTGATGTTACAGTAAACACTAACTTGACAAAGATACAGTACCATTAACTCTGATGTTACAGTAAACACTAACTTGACAAAGGTACGGTACCATTAACTCTGATGTTACAGTAAACACTAACTTGACAAAGGTACAGTACCATTAACTCTCATGTTACAGTAAACACTAACTTGACAAAGGTACAGAACCATTAACCCTGATGTTACAGTAAACACTAACTTGACAAAGGTACGGTACCATTAACTGTTATGTTACAGTAAACACTAACTTGACAAAGGTACAGTACCATTAACTCTGATGTTACAGTAAACACTAACATGGCAAAGGTACAGTACCATTAACTCTGATGTTACAGTAAACACTAACTTGACAAAGGTACAGTACCATTAACTCTGATGTTGCTGTGTAATGCCCGGATCGTCAGGTACTCCAGACTTTTGACGGTCTTGTGTGTGAGTATTTTTCCTGATGATGCAATGTATACAATTTTAAGCAGATTCGAGAGATTGTTAGGTTGTGGTGAACCTCTCAAGAAAGACTCATCAAATTATCTCTATATAACGTGTCATTTTATTGACAAATAATGTACAAAGGAAGGATCACAGAAGAATTGTCTCCCTTTACTTGAAAATGTTAATAAATTAGTAGATTTTACAAATAAAAAAACCCACTTTCAATTCACACCTTTGTAGCAATCGTTCAAAATAAATCATTCATTGGTGATCAATTATTGCTTTTCTTCGGTTATCAAGTTTTAATTGATGATGCAATTTAATCGGTTATTCGGTTACTAATTGATCGAAGATAGGTTGATTGTTAAATTGGGAACTTTAGCTGAGAAAGTCGTTAGGGGCTGCACTGAGATCGTTTACAGTTGCGATGTTGGTTGTACCAGATATCCGTACGCAAGTTTTGCACATTAGTCATGCTAGTTCGCACACATTAAATTTATCTTCAAGATTCTGAAGGCAATACTTTGATTTGTTATCCGTAAAGGTTACCCGGATGTCGTCAGATCCTCTTTGTAACGGAGTGATAATAATGATCTGAATTAAATATTGTCATCACATTAAATGAATAACACTCACGACAAGATCTCAGCAGCGATATTTTCAGTAAATTTCAGATTGTGTGTTTAATCGGAACGGATTTTGATACCACTTTCCAGACTATGGATATTATCATATATTCTCATTTATGTTACAAAGATAGCATCCCTAGGTGACTGATTCAAGTTAATGGGGTCGACAACTTAAGGATCCGAAGGTCAGTGCCAAAATGGGTCAATTTAGTAATATACTTACAAAATATGTGTCTAGATGCAGAACTAATACGCACTTTAGTTAACTTTTGATTTAAATCATTTAAAATGTAATTTCTTAAATAACCAGGTGAGTGATACAGGTCGTCTGGGCCTCTTGTTCAATCATGAGATGTTGGCAGCGGTCGAAATATTAATTATCACGCACTATATAGCTATATGCACCTACAGTGGAGGAAAATGAGTAAAGAAGCAACGATAAGCCCTCGTTGTGCATTAAAACAAAATTGTTTGACAGATTGTCGATTTCTAAGGCCATTTTGACCCGCATATGCCCTAAATGAAATTATAATCAATGCTGGATTAAAGTTCAGTTATAAAAGTATCTATACGATGACCTCTTCATTGGTCAACTATAAAGCAGCAGTGTTCAAACAAACAAACTATTATTACAAAATGCAAGAATATTGACAACAATGAACTGAATACTAATGCCATGCCCAGAGAACTACGTGGCCCTTGGCCTCTTGTTTTCATTAGCAATGGTTTGCAATGTATATCTGTATGTTAAATATGTGTTTTTTCAACATATATATCAAATGCAGGTGTCATAGTAAGTTAACCTACTTTTGAAATAGTTATCTGGTCCTGGCATATAGTTACACGTTTAACAACCCTAAGTGTACGTATGTAACGGGAATGGATTTTGTGGAATGATAGTTGATTTATTAATTGTGAGTGTGAATATATGTGTTCAGAATGTAGAATATATGTAGTATGAGAGTATGTATATAGTTTGAGAATGTGTGCGGGTAACTATGATTGTGTATTTTATATTGAAAACAGCGTATGCTAATTTATGTGCACCATTGTGAATGGAAAAGGATGCTAGTTTATATCTGTGAATGTAACGAGTATGTGTGGGAAGTTGTATGAAGATATAGAAGCCATTGGCTGATATCTCTATGCAAGTTGGTTGTTTACTTCCCTTCTATTCTTTCGTGTATGATAGTGTGGAAGATGGTTTTATTCTGTGGTGCTGTAAATAGTTATTGTTACTAGTTGTTTTATATTGCCAATGATAGTGTTGAATAAATGTAGGACTTGTATTTAGTTGTTGTTGTGTCTTATATATTGAAAGCAAGGTGCTATTAAGTATAATTAAGAACCTGGAATATAGCGGGAATTCGAACCGTTACACGTGTATTAAATCATTCTCCTGAACTATGTCTGCACGAAGTCATCAATTGATGTGGTTTTGTATCTGCTACACGTAGCATCAACTTCAAAGCGACGATTACAAGTAATTCCAAATGTGAAGAAAGTGGTGTTTGAAAAACGGAGAAATCTAGTTTAAGACATACATTCATACACGTACAAGTATGTGTCATACTTCAAGACTATGTCAACGTGTACGTGTTTTGATGTGCTGGACATGTCAAGATATGTGTACATTCTACGTGCACATGGTGATATGCTGTATTGGCGATAGGAAATGTGTCATTTGATTCGTAAAGGCTAGGTACTTGAGTCCTTTTAAGATTCAAGTGTATGTAATTAAACACCGGACATAGTGTCGATTGTTCCGTAAGTGATACATACTTTCGTAAATCACACAGAGAAGTACGAATCCTCTTAACATGAGGAAATATTAACTTTTAAGGGAAGACAGACAGACAGACATTTTTTATTTACTCTTTAACAGAGAGTTTGCATGTCAAACAGTTCACATTTTATACAATGCTATCTGAGTAATTATTGAACATGATATATGCGATTACGATATATGCCTGCATAGCAGGGACTAAAAGGAAATTTGAGCACCTGATCACATTTTACATCTCATGCTGATAATTCAATTGGGGAACTCGATAAGTCCCGAGTGGTCCGAGTGTAACTTGTATTGAGAATTCCGAACGGAATTTTCCGATTTTACAAACGAGGAAAAGAATAGTTCTTAAAAAAAAACATTTAAGGCGAATTTAAAACGGGGCGAATATATGTTTTGTGTTGATTAATGGCGAAAATAACCAGATAATACGAATATAAAAGTTCCTATCATATGATGCCAATCATTGTATAAGATAAAAACATCTTTGTTTTTGTTTTATTATTGGCTTAAAGTATGTACAAATATAATGCAGGCATATATCGTAAGATATATATTTCTCTAAAAAGATACAGTATGTATGAATCAATATGTATATTACCATGTTCAATAACATAAGAGCCAATCAGTGGTTGTTAAAAAGAGATAAACATATAATGTATCCATACCCTAAGGGTTTGATGGAGATAACCCGGGTACTTAATGTTAGCAAAGTTTATCTGACTCGAGGCTCTACCGCTGACACGGTAATCAATAATATCACCCTGAGGGTTGGACATTTCTGTCACGTCTTCAAGGGAGTGAGTGATTTTCTTTTCTCCCATTATGGAATTTTGATAACACTGGATCGTGTTGTTAATAGTTAAGTATATTGCAAAGCAACACAATGTTGACGTGGTGTGATTTCTTGTCGTTAGGACGTCCATGTATCGGCGCTCTGACGTCCATGTATCGGCGCTCTGACGTCCATGTATCGGCGCTCTGACGTCCATGTATCGGCGCTCTGACGTCCATGTATCGGCGCTCTGACGTCCATGCAAGAACGTGCGATCTGTCCTACACTAAGATTAACAGAGATGTTCACCCCAAAGAGGAAAAATACGAAATTATACAGGTAAATGGGAGGCAGATCTGGGGAGGAAATGATTGTGTAATACAAGCGCTACATGTCCTCATTCAGGACACATACTGTACATGTTTATTTGATAAAAGTGCAATTAATTGAGATTCAGAGTTGAATTAATGTTTGGGAAGGGATTAGGCGAGTTTGGTAAGTCAATACATTTCAACTGAGGCAAAATTAAAAGCTAAGAACAACATATCGCTATTAGAACGTGAAAAAATAGTTCGCTATTCAAATAAGTCTTCAGTCTAAAAAAGCAATATTGTTCATATACAAAGGCATGTAACACGACATTTTTAGATTGTGTGTTGAAAGAAAAAATAAATAAGAAAATAAGAAAACAAATCAGCGGATAAATGAATAAGTCACTATTTATCGATGTTGCCATATTCACAATGAATTGAAATACTAGATGTACCACTGATATCGCCTGATCAAGTTATTATCTTCAATGTTTGACATAATGATGACAAAACAGTAAACATTAGAACAACGCAGTCTCCAATTATCTTATGGCCGCCTCAGTTTGGTATTTACTAGGGTTGCGATATAGACCAGTGTTGAACGCCTTACTGGCGTCATGCTCAAAGCCCGGCAGAGTACTTTAAAAGCCGTTTCGTACTCCTCCAGTTGAATGTGACAGTACGCCAGTAGGTTCAAGGCCACTGCTTTATATGATATGCTGTCCAGACCGCAGCACCACACCATAGCATCACGGGCCTTCAACTTCTCGATGTTTTCATCCATTTTGATGCTGCACCAAAACCGCAAGAAACAAGCATATACGAGTGGATCGACAACAAGAACTCTTCTCGCTTGGGTTTTGGTAGAAAAGTTCGGTATATTTATCAGAGACGAATTGATTTCGGTCTGAAGTGGTGTAGGAAGAGTATCTTGCTCTATTTGTAGGAATATCATATCAAAAATGACAGGTGGAGCATCCATTTGGATAATGATTGATAAATATGTAAACAGTTTTTTGAACGAGTTACCATGGAGGCTAACATTTCTATACTCCCTTTGTTTTTGAATCTCGATGAACTTCGTAAGCAAACCATTGCATCTTGTGTAGCTACCAGCAACCATTTGCAAGTGACAAAAACTGGCGACACTATAAACATCCTCTAAATCAAAATCAATGAGTTCAATGTCAGCGGAGTTTTTCTGGCTGTATGGCGTTCTAAGCGTACAGGACTTGAGCCATCGGTCCGTGAAAGTATGAATGTAATCTAGAAGCATCTTCGTTTCTTCATCACATTCACGTGTGTTAATTACACCTTTGATGTTTTGTTGAATGTTCCTGCACCACTGAATTAGCTCTGGTCTGGAGTTCGGGACTAACTGGGCAAGCATTGATTCTATTAATGATTTAACTGGCATGGAATTGACTAATTTGGTAATGTTTTTAATAAACCCTGCACTATTAACACCAGATGCCTTTAATGTTCCTAATCTGTTCAGGAAAGGCGATGTTTCCAACATAAATTTTAATTGACTTTTCTTGACATCCAAACAAGTTTGCAAAACCATCTGCTTATCTATCTTGGAAAATGTCTTTTTGAACAAGTTACAGGTCCTGATGAAGTAATTTGGACAGTTACCATTCTGAACAAACGTGATTAATTTGTCCAGACACTCTTCACCTGCTGCGAGAAGTTTGCTTCGTTGCCAAAGATCTGGAGATGTTTCCTCTAAAGTCCAGAAAAGCGTTGTCTTGATGATGTATGAAGTTATAACATTTGGCATTTTGACTCCGAAAATTGTTTTTTTAAGCTGTCGAAGCAAATGAAAACAAAACCATTGATATGTATTCATGCTTTTGACTAATGCTTGTTCGACATGTACAAAAGAAATTCTCCAGTCAAGATGCATTCTATCACACTCCTTACAACCAACTGGAACTACGTAGCAGCCTTTTGAAGTGTGCTGGCTGATGAATTCTGGTGAGGGCCATCCTTTATGTCTCTCACGTGATATCCATTCGCTGGCAACTGACGGCCATTCGGGACATCTTAGTGCAAAAACATCGTCATATTCGACTTTGCCTGAGTAGGAGCCGTACGGAAACAGTGACGTTCTATTCAAAGATGGACCTGAAACACGGGTTGTTACCAAAGTAAAAAAATCACATGGCTCCATAAAGGGACTCTCTGCACATAGATGGGAATCCGCTATCACGTGGATGAATGCATTGGTTAGATAGTTACAATCTGACAGAGAGTCGTATTCCAATGATGTCGCTATATCGGGATAATCTATGCCAAAGTTTTTGATATTTCCGTGTTTACACAATCTGAGCCTAACATATCCAGAATTGTTAGGACAAACTTGCATCTGAAAAAGCCAGGTAGAATCTGGAACAGGACTACAGTGGTGTTCAAACACAAGTCCGTGTTTGCTTACAGCCATAATGTCGACGTCACTTGAGTCATTAGATAAAACACTTAAGTTGGCGAAACCTTCACCAAAGCTTCCTATCACGTTTTGGTCAAAAAGTAACTCTTGGTCGCTAAAAATCACTTTGAATGTCTGTAGAAGCATTTGTTGTTCGCTTGCCAGGTTCTGTTTCCCCCTAACAAGTACCGAAAATAAACTGTCCTTCTCATCTTTGGTTTCCATTAGATAAGATCTGAAACAATATTTAACACATTACAAATAACAAAAAATTAAACCGAACAAACAGACACAAACCAAAAAAAAATATCAAATAAATAAATAAAAAAAAAATCAGACGTTATCAGAACGATGGAATTTCAAGTTAAACAGATTGTTTCCCTATGTCCCACCATCATTATATGCGTTTGTCCGTGTTTGCTTACAACCATAATGTCGACGTCACTTGCGTATTTAAATAAAACACCTAAGTTGGCGAAACCTTCACCATAGCTTCCAATGAAGTGAAGGTCAAAAAGTAACTCTTGGTCGCTAAAAAATACTTTGAATGTCTGTAGAAGCATTTGTTGTTCGCTTGCCAGACCATGATTCATCCTAACAAGTACCGAAAATAAACTGTCTGAAACAATATTTAACACATTACAAATAACAAAAAATAAATATAAAACCGAACAAACAGACACAAATAAAAAGCAAAAAATAAAAAAATAAAAAAATCAGACCTAATCATATGGAATTTCAAGTTAAACAGATTGTTTCCCTATGTCCCACCATCATTACATGCGTTTGTCGCGTATAGTGATGACATACAATTTCACATTACTACCGTAGTATCCTAGTTTAGTGTCAAAATGGATTGTAAACTTGATTTTTGATATAAGTTAAATTACACATTTAAATGAGGTTATTTTTTTTCAATGGTTTGGCATAATGAATCAGACATACTATTATTAATGGGAAGCTGATGCTATCTCCAGTAAGATTTGCTCTAAAAATAGGTCGCTTGAAGTACCCGTTTAATAGATATGGCACAATACTTAAATTTATGTTGGAGAATATTATATGTATTCCATAGATTTGTTAATATCAAACATGAAAACTACCGGGAAGACACAAATGTTGGCTTTCCCCTTCAATTCCTCGCTATGAAACATATCTGATAGTGTATGCTACATGGATTTTACTGGAACAGACAGGGAATACGCCACCAAAGTTCGGAATATTTAAACATTAAACTGTCTTCTTTCGAAAGTTGTTGCCCTATAGTTCCCACAGTGTTGCAGACAATTTGAATATAGCGCGTTAACGATAGAAATATATGATCATAACATTATAAGGCACATTTCCATATGGAATTTAAGTTGTTCTCATATCCAACAACTTCCATCAGTTCTATTACATTCAAAGTCAAATTTCTCACTGTCAATGTTGTTGTGACGTCACTACTACAGGCGTTCGTTCCAACAAGAAATATAATTCGTAGAAATAAACATTAATTTCAACATCTTAATCAATATATTTCATAGTGGGGATATTCAACTTTTATTCAACTACAGTGGCGAGATAGCACAGTGTGACACGATGTGTGTACGTTAAGTGAACGGTGTGCGTACGAATTCGTCACGATGTGTGTACGTTAAGTGAACGGTGTTCGTACGAATTCGTCACGATGTGTGTACGTTAAGTGATCGGTGTGCATACAAATTCGTCACGACAGAATAAATGTGTGATTATATCCTGCCGTCAGATATGTGCACGAGAGCAATAAAAACAAAATGCGTGCGATAGCCAACAAGACTGAAACGCTAACACGTCATTTTGAACACTCATATCAGCGTGTATAGAATAGTTTTTCACTACACCGATGGAAATTGTGAGAGAAGACTGGTCTGATACCCACCCCTCCTCCCCACTCCCTATGTTCAAGACTCGGCAAGGTTATATAGTGACAATGCCAAACAAAATACTGTTATACATACCTGAACAGATGCAATGTACAACACCAATGTTTGATATCCTCTTATCCTCCTTTCTCAACAATGATGATCTATGTAGCATTAACTACCGTAATGTTAGGTTGTCCTGTAGACATACTCCAATGTCGATGCCTCAACTTTATGAGACAGCTAAGTGATCTTTGCTTATATACAGCAGGCATTTTATGATGCACATCCTTAATTCGCTGGCCAATCAAATCGTTACATGTACTGGATAACTGGAGACCACTGTTGTGTATTTAATGACGGACATCATTGCATATGATTCACGTGCCTGCCTTTTTAACCCGCGTGATAATCGGAGTATTCATGTTGAACAGCTTTGACGGGAAAGCATTGTCAGTTTGTTTACGACATTAATACAATGTTATATAACTAGTATACCAATAACATGAAAGTTAACCACAGTATGCTAACAAAAGAGTGGACATGATGCGTCCTAAAAGCATAGCTAATAGTATATTTCGAGGTCCGTGATGTAACTAAAAGCTACGTCTTTTTATATCAGCAAATTGATGTGTAATACAAAGCCTCAGCGCGACTATGATCAGCAAAGCACCAACATGACGTCATAATTACGCGATTGTTCCAAGTCTAAATCTTTGCTAGGTTTGATTCACCTGCAATTCATTGACAAACATATTTTGACGCTGATGGTAGTGACGTCATATGATATGGGCTGCATTTATACGGTGATCAATACCATCTGGTTTAACACAGGAGTAATGGGGGACTGTCACACAGAATGTAAATATTTAGTGATCAGAACACCGATAATGTTGAGTCGTATCCAAATTCTCAAAAAAACATTTTTTTCGGCCAATTTAACCAGGCTCCTATATTCATTCTCCAAAATACGCTGGGGACTTATACATTGTTAATTATTCAATAATGTTAAATGAACATCATACATACAGCCAAACTATTTTTTTAAAAGCCTCAGCGCGCGAAGCGCGCTCGGCAAAGATCGGCCGGAGGCCGGTCTTTGCCGAGAGGCTTTTAATCTGTTTTTGACCCTCTAAAACGGAAGTAACTGTAAACCGGAAATCGCAGTTTCGAGATCTCGCGAGTTTTATGAACAAAAACATAAATAAACTGATTTCAAGAGCTAAAATAGAGAGAATTATCATGCAATAGATATTTTATTATAAAAGTAAATGTGTAGTTGAAGTTCTATAGTATTGTAGTAGAAATATCTGTCGGACAGTTGGATTTGGTTCGAGATTAGGGCGGAAATCGACAAGGTGTCATGGTTGCCAAGTGGAAGCAGACGCTCGGCGATAGAGAGGAGAGAGTTTGTTTTGCGGGAACAATTGAAAGGTAAGTTCGTTTATAAGTGTTTATATCAGCTAATTTTAGTCTTGTTATGTCACTTACATCTTTAAATAAGGATATAATGGACTTTTCAGGTAAGATAGAAGACTATTTGTGCTGACTTGAACGTTCATTGATAAAGTTTATTGAATGAAGTGAT
Organism: Pecten maximus; assembly: GCF_902652985.1. NCBI lineage: Eukaryota > Metazoa > Mollusca > Bivalvia > Pectinida > Pectinidae > Pecten > Pecten maximus. Next base: position 4,329,274 of record NC_047031.1, on the reverse strand, counting down.
ACTGAACCGATCATATTTATGTTTACATACACTTCGGAAGGCTCAGTTGCGGTAATTTGAATATAGAATATTAATTGAAATACTAACTGGAAGTCTAGCAAGAAAGTGCGGAGAAAAATGTTCATCCAGACTCTTTGTTATTCTTTGTTAGATACAATTATTGCTTAGAAATTTCTAAAACTTTTTACATTGAAAATTGTCGTGTGTGCATCACAGAATATTACTACTGAAGTCAACAGATGACAGTTTCGTTGTTCCAGAAGTTCTTGCTTGTAGTTTTTGTTTCGGTGTAGGCCTATTGGAGAATGGATATATGTAAATTGGGTATATTCTAGAGCAAATAACTTCTCTTTCGACGAGAAATCTTGCAAAGATTGCAAAATTTGCTATAATCTTTTCATTTTCCGAAATTTTAGCCTCCAGACCCCTGGCCAAAAACATTCTGCTCGCGCCTATGGCGCTCGGATTACCACTAAATTACTGGACCATTCATAAATATATAGTTTTGACGGATGGTTATTAATTTAGCTAGTGAAAGTTTTATGATTGCCAAATGAATTTTCGATAGTTTTAATTAAATGGATTTATTCAAGGACTTAATGGTTGTGCTGATGAAATTAGTTTGTGAGGAAAGGAGGAATAATTTATATCTACTTGTGAGAATTGCTTTCCATGAACCACACCATGCAAGAATCCTTGATTATTAATAAATGAAAGTAATACACAGTTTAGAACATATATACTTCTAAAGAGAGATAATATGATGATTGATTTCTTTCACTGTATATTGATTAGTCATTTTAAAAGGATAATGAATCCAAAGAGAAATTTTGTATCATTTGAAATTAATAGTTTTATCTTTAATTTATAACACACTTATATGCTTGCAAAGTTGAAAATTTAAAACTTGTATTTTGCAGATTCAACAAAAAAGAAAAGTGACTGTAATTACAGGATGGACATGCACTTAAAGCCACACACCCACAAAGAAACATATACCGGTATATCAATGTTTACATTTTGAGCTTTTTACAGTTTTCGGACTTGATGCATACCTACCAGATTGATGTGAATCAGAAACTGAAAGAAAATGTATATTTATGAAAGTTTTCAGGGGAATTCCCAAAAATAATAACTGTGGCTGCTGGACCAAGTTTCTCTGAAAATTAGCCCCACAATGCAACGGCGGGTTTTACAGTCCATACAAAATGGCGGAACGCCGCAAGCGTGGAACTGCAAAAACGCAGACAGATTCTGCCAAAAAAAAGACACAAAAGTGTGTGGAATCTGCAAAACCCAAGTATTTTCTTAGGAAAGGAAATGATTCACTGGAACTTAATGAGAGAAGAAAACGGAATAGACTCGAATTCCGATTTTTCTGGACGTCTATTTGATTGCTGGTTAGCTTTTGAACATTGTCAACTTTACCGATCTATGATTTTATCAATGTGTTGTTGGCATTTTGCTACATTATAGAATAAAGGATTTAAATGTTAACTATGTTTGTTTATTTTGTTCAGTTACCTGTGTATTACGCGAATATTCTGTTAATATGTTTAAATGAAAGCATTATTAGGCTATTTCATACACTGATGTCTCAAGGACTCCCTCGGTCAAGCGTCCAGGCCAGTAGTCATCTTAATGTTAGGACAGCGTGAATGAGCATCTTGGATTGCCATTAATGCATGTGTGCAACTAGAATTTTAGGTTGTTCGGGAGTATGTGGCTTTAAAGACGTCCGAGTATACGTAGGACACTAACATTTTGAATGGTAACTATCTCTTGAGATTAGTCATTAGTGATGCATAAAACAACTACATAATTAACATGTCTTTGAAGATTTTTTTTAATGAATCTATCCAGCAGCTTTGCTGCATTTTCTTGTTTTTTATAATTTTTGCGGCTCAATGCGATATCCACTATTTAAGTTATTTAAATGAAGTGCTTTTAGCAATGCAATGCTAAGGTCAACCATGTGTCCTTATCTATATTTTTCCATTTAAAGTTTTATCAACTGGTTCTTTCCTTATTATCAATGTATTTGTTTAATTACATTACCATATAAATTATAATTTCTATGGTTTCTTGATATAGGGTATATCAACCAATTGATAATGGTAGATTATTTGACAATTTAATATCTTTTTAATTTTCTATATAATCATCAAGTCTTGCGTTGTAGTCACTACCTAGTATCACGGGCTCTGAATTTATTCAAAAATATGGGAAATTTATGTGAAATGTCTGCATTGCTATTGCCAATACCTCGCAATACATTTATAGTGAACACATTGATGTATATCATTATGCTTATATTCATGAACCCTTTGACACATTTTAGTTCATATTCACGCCATAACAGCATTTTACCACTTAGCACACATGGATTCACAGAAAGTTACATTTTTTTTTTATATTTCCAACTTTACTATCTATAAGTATGAAGGAATGGAGAGCTACATAATTAGTTTAAATACCTGCACCTAGCCTACTCTTAAAACTATTTGAATCAGTGTTTATCAGGTTAGCATCTGCATGATAGACCTAGATCAGTTTTAACCAGGTGAGCGATACAGGCCATTTGAGCCTCTAGATGATGACGATGTTAACCATTTATCTTCATATATTAAAAGTGTTAAGATCTGGATTCCGTTCTATTTGAATAAAACATGTTTTAGATTATTTCCCGGTATAGACACTTCATCGAACTTTTCCCCTCTGTTAATTCACATGTAATCAAGATTAGCTGCTATATTTAAAGCCATATACTAGAGATACATTCCCCACTTAAACACACTTAAAAAACCTCTATGATATATGTATCACGTATCTCTGCTTTTTATATCAATTACAGGACATATGTCCTATATTTGAATAGTAACTAATTACCTTACCTATTAAGACACCTGTATCAGTTACCTCCCTTATCAAGACTCCTGTATAAGTTATCTTCCCTATCCAGACACCTGCATCAGTTACCTCCCCTATTTATACACCTACATAAGTAACCTTCCCTATTAAAATACAGTAAAACTCGGATAAGTCGAAGTCGACGGGACCAAGCAAAACATTCGACTTATCCGATAGTTCGACTTATCCGTGTTTGTATACGGTGACAAAATATCCGACTATCATCGGTTGTATGCAGACCAAGTGCTTGATAATATAGTCGAAAATAAGCAATAAATAAGTAACCTTCCCTACTCAAATACGTATATATGCATCAGTATTTGTTACCTCCCCTTCCCAGATACCTGCGTCCGTTACCTCAGAGCCTTACATCAAAGACCTCCCCTATTTAAACATCTGTATCAGTTACCGTCCGTCCTTAGTTAGATGCATGTATTATAATCTTCATTACTTAACTTAGGAACATCAGTCTTCACTTATACATTTCCTCACATAAAGTATTCAGACATGAGTAAATGCTATTGATTTCAACCTGAAAGCATTGAATAAAAATACTTAAAAAATACTTTTACTGTTCATATTCTTCACGATATCCATTAAAAAACTAAAACAAAATCATTTCGCAACGTCCTGTATCATTCTGTTTTATTATAAATAACTTCTCAATCACCAAAAGGCTCACCACTAAGTCATAATATCCACGACAATTTGTGGCCCCTCGTCCCTGTTTAGAATATGACCTCTGCGGTGAATAACCTTTAGCCTTTCACGCCATTATGTTACATTTAGCTGTGACATTTAACTTTCATCTCCATCTTGTTACTGATGAACTTTTTAACTATTTTACAATTTAACCTGTGATTTTCAGTTTGACCTACATTCGACCTATACATTTTGGACAATAAGAGTTTGTCTAGAAGCTGATTGGATCAATAAGACATCTCTCCCAAAATGCATTGCGGACATCCCAATAAAGTGGAGGTAGATTGGTTTTCTCCCTTAGTTCTCTACTCTCCACCAGGGCTGCGCTCCGATCACAAAGACTGGTAGCGAGTAACTGTGTTGATGTTCTTTTTCTTATTTGTAAATTTCTATATCCGATGTATTGCATATTTATATGATATCTATTTTTTCTTATTTATTTTTTTTCATTTATTCTGTTTCGTGTCTTTTGTAATGAATTCACCTCAAATATTACATGATATTAATTACAAACTGTGACCTACGTTAAATTAATTAAACTGCGTATTATGAAAATTGTTAACCCCAAACTGTGTATAGCGTAGAATGTCAACCTCAAACTGTGTTTTACGTAAAATACCAACCACAAAGTTAATATTATGTAAATATCAACCACAAACTGTGCATTATTTGTATAGATGAATTATGGATATTAAAAATATTTATGGAGATTTACTAGTTATTTATGAATATATATAAATATATATAGTGACTTTTTTTTATCTCTGCCTTGCCATACTCAAATAAGTTTGATTCATCCATTCGTGACATCGCGTATGACTCTTTACCGGACGCGACCGGAAAGCATTCTGGTCGGACAGCACTTCAGTCGAATTGTCTAAATGTGACGGTGGCTATTGTTAAAGGCCTGGGAGTCATTGATAAGGTTATCGATGCGTGATCTATAATTTAATTTACTCGGATAATTGTGAAGCCACGAATTAGGTCCTGTTTGGGAAAACAACCTTAATTTCCCGCTTCGTTCCGGATATGTTTGTTAAAAAAGTGTTCTGGTCATAGTTCTGTCCTGTTTTGACAGTCAGTAATATCGTTTTAAGGGGATGCAGGTTTTTGTTTGAATGTACGCTTTCCGGTTTTTTACGCTTTCCGGTTTGGTTTCAAGAGGGCTATCACATATCTCCTACCAGGGGCCGTTCACGTGTACATGTAGCTTTTGCTGGGAGGCGCTAGTATAGCGTCTGCTGGGTGGTGCTAGTGTAGCGTCTGCTGGGTGGTGCTAGTGTAGCGTCTGCTGGGTGGTGCTAGTGTAGCGTCTGCTGAACGGCGCTAGTGTAGCGTCTGCTGGGTGGTGCTAGTGTAGCGTCTGCTGGGTGGTGCTAGTGTAGCGTCTGCTGGGTGGTGCTAGTGTAGCTTCTGCTGGGAGGCGCTAGTGTAGCGTCTGCTGGGTGGTGCTAGTGTAGCTTCTGCTGGGTGGTGCTAGTGTAGCTTCTGCTGGGTGGTGCTAGTGTAGCTTCTGCTGGGTGGTGCTAGTGTAGCTTCTGCTGGGTGGTGCTAGTGTAGCGTCTGCTGGGAGGCGCTAGTGTAGCTTCTGCTGGGAGGCGCTAGTGTAGCGTCTGCTGAACGTTTACCACTGTCATGCTTAAATGGAGCTTTCAACCCTGGTCCACTAGCCATGGTTTTGAAAAAAAATGTCATTTGGGAAACATGTAAAAGCACACACATAAAACTTTGGAAACTTCTCTCACCTAAATATCCAATGATTAGGCCCCGATGCATTCACCTTCCTATTAAATCTTCTGCCTGAACGTAGACAACCCACAATGTATTTTTGATTTGGTTCTGTGGTCCATTAAGGAGGACTCTCGTGTAAATACATGTATACCAGGACTGTGTGTGTTTGTGTATGTGTTCATATTGCTTCTGACAGAGGACGCTCATGGTGATAATGCCAACCATGGTGCTGATCTGATATCTTTAAGGATTTTAATTTTTGACAGACTGTATACTTACTAAAGAAAGAAAATCATCAATCAGATCGAACTAATTACGTGTTTTTGTGGTGCATTCTTTTTTGAGGACAAAGTGTCACATGACCTGCTGTAAACACCAGATAAGGTTTAACCCTTGGACTGCCAAGATTTTTACGTCGCCAATTTGAGCTGTCTTCATCTGTTCCGCCAAGTATGACGTTACGTTAATTATGACGTCATTTGATTGTGCATTGAATAATGTTATAGTCCAGGGTATCGTTTCACAAAGCTTCGTAACTTACGAAATTTGCGTAAGTCACATTTACGAATTACTAAGCGTTTCACAAAAACTTCGTAACTTACGAACGTTCGTAAGTTACGCAAAAACAACAATCAACCCTGTCGTAACTTACGAAAACAATTTAAAATCGTGCGCAGACATGCCCTTTTGAACAGAAAATGACGTCGTACTCATTTACAAATTAGCATAAGAGAACGACTCTGCCTTGTGAGCGATTGTTTCGAGGTTAAAACCGGGTTTTGAAAGTCGAGGAGGGTGCCGGCAAAATACACATTGTCATGAAACTAATTGTACGCATATTCGCAGACTGTGCCAACATATTGTCTATTTTAAGAACATTATGTAAGTCTTTGGGCATTGAGCAAAATCAGTGAAAATTGCGTTGTTACTGTTTGTTTTAACGCATGATAAACAATAAGAATTGGAATTTTATAGAAAAAATTATCTTCCCTCCATAATAAGGTTGTTTTGAAAGAACAAATTAAAGCTCATAGTCTGTGCACGTGACCCGGGAATTGGACCGGCGTACAATTTTCACCCCAAAAGTGTCGTCCTTTTTTACCTCCAAGTTAGAGAGTGGTATTTTTACCGGGAGAACGTACGATTTTGACGTAAGATACGAAAAAAGATACGAACACCTTTGTGAAACGCATTTACGAAATTCGTAAGTTTTGCGTAACTTTTTCGTAAATATTTACGAACGTTCGTAAGTTACGAAGCTTTGTGAAACGATACCCAGCACACAGCTATATGTATGTGTTTTAATGAGTAGTTTGTATTGAGCTATTCTAGGGCATGCCGTAAAAGAGCTACATAACCGCATGTTTAAATGATATTTCCATATAATTCAATGTAATTTTGAATGTTGTTATATGCTGCAGCAGTTGTTGATAGTCATAAATAATAAAATGTACGATTAAACAACATTTATTAATACGATTACAAATGTCTAAATCCTATCTTTGACAAATGTTCGTGAGGAACACAATGCAAAATAATGAAATGGACTCTGTCCATTTCAAAGTTTAGCCTCGCTTGAAGAGAAAATCATAGGCCTATACGTGTCTTGATCATAAAGATAATTTCGTTTTCCTGTACAATATTGAGCTCAAACTAGTTTCAATCTGAGAAACTACAGCTCTATACATTGGTGTTGTCTGACGCACTCTCTGTGTAGACCTCTCTTACATAGAATACACGCGGTTCGACTGCGACGTCTTATACCTCCACGGGCACGGTTTGAGCAAACGCAACAGTCTTTTTCTTTCCGCCGCGGGAGGATATCGACACGGTTTCTTTGTCTTGGCCTCTCGATATTGCGCTGAACTCCAGCCAGATCTTCAATCACGTGTTGAATGAACTTAAGACGTGACACTACTCGATCAGAAGTGTTGTTTTTGTACAGTAGGTACGCATTCATCATGATGCGATGAAATAGATGCAATACCACTTTTTTCCACACTTTTTTGTTTCGCCGAAGTCCGCTATATGCGCTCATAACAGCGTCGGAAGAATCGACGGCTCCCATGTACAGTACGCGTCAGGTGTTATGGTTCTCTTTCACCCTCAGGGTTGCGAGTGTCACTCGAGTGTAGGGGATTAAGTACGCCCCGTGTTTCAACTCGGGTGTTTCCACCGGCCACCACCGGCCGGGGCCTGGCGAGTGTAGGGGATTAAGATCGTAGGAAAAGGTGTGAAGACTCACAGCTGGAGACGTGGTCGAGGTCAGAGTTTTGCGACCTTTCACCTTTACCTGTACTGATTGTTTTACCATGTAACAATTCATTTACATGCTCCTTCGGATTTTGAGAAAACGTAAAATACTGTATAGCCGTAGATTGGCTGAATGATCATGAAGTCATACGTAATTTTTATTAATTGGCAACGAACTCGTGTCCTGCTATTAATCTCACGGACTTCAATTATCACAAGTATACCTAGTAAGGCACCAGTACGTGGGATGATTATCAATTTAGACAAAATATTTCTGGTGTTTTCAAAACAAGCACTAACTCATAGAGTTGTCGTACCGTCTCCATCGCATCACGCAATACAAAACGCCTGAACCTCGTCTTGCAGTACAAACTCTAATGCTTTATATACATGTACATGTAAATGTAATAAAGAATTTGTATATTGATTCAAGGGTGAGCAAATGGTATTGATTTGAATTGTGTAACCATATGTTTTAAACATTTGATCGCTGACACGAGTAATACTGCCAACCCGTAACCAGAAAATTATTATCAGCTAAGCCATTTTTTATTTACTTTCATCGCACGTTCATTTTAATACTTGTTTAGGTTCATAGTCTCGTGAACCGAATCAGACTTTAGTTGGTTCATATAGCGACAATGCAGCGCAAATGTAAATATTTATTAAGTTGGTATTCAGTATTGTATCAAAACGATATTTAACTAGTTATTGATGCATGCCGCGCTAACAAAAATGTATCGTTTGTGTTCTTAATTTTTTTTAATTGTACACATTTCCCTTAACTTGTGAACAAATCAAAAATTTTAATGAAAAGGTGCTAAAATTTGTAATACCAGAAACATATATAACAGAGATAAGTAGCTCTCTATTTGTCCCGAAGTGATACCCTCATGAGCAAAGACCGATTTACCTGTGCTCGCGTGTGTGATAGGGGACAAAGCGCTCTCGATAAGGGATATGCTTGACTGGTCACGAATAAAAGGAGCCATGCACCAGTTGTACGGGTAAATAGCGATGTTACTTATCCCTAATACGCGTTTCTGGTAATACGTCGAAATATTTTTTTTTAGTTTACCAGAAATTAATATGAATCAATATCTCGTAATCTGTGCAAATCTATGTAAATATACAATATACGTACATTGTATCTGCCTGTACATTGACGTAACCGAGGCGTGTGATAGAGCCGCGGTCGTGTCTGGATTCATGGGTTAATATATTAATTATATAATTAGCGTCCGGTAGTAAAAAGGCGGTCATGATCATATGGCTTCGTCAAGTTTTCATAATGATACCATGACAACTCTTTGTTTATTTAACATTCGGAAAAAAATTACTTTAAAACTCTACTCATACTCACTGTCAAATTGTAAGAAGTATATCGTGGCTCTGATACATATTATAAGTGTACATGTACGTGAAGTCAGCACACTCGATACACTAGTACCGATAACATATTTTCTGTCCAATATGCCACCTCGGAATATTACGAAAGGATGTTCAAACTGTTTAGTTACATTTCATCAGAGACTTGTGTATATCAGGATATATACGTATCAGATTTCATGATACTAGTTTAGTTGTTACGAGATCCAGGATTCTTTGTGATGGTAGTGTTACGATAGGCCAGGTGTATAGTGTTCAATGGGCACATAAACAGACAGAAGTGGTTATTGTTATATTAATCATTAAAGACTTACTTCAAAGTCAATCGAAAGCCGAGCGGGATTTACTCGCGCGGGCGCCAATCACAATATTGCTATAAATAACACAAACACCAAGGCGGCAAAATATCGTTAAATGTTACAGTGTTTTGTTTTCTCGATTTCCCGGTAAACATTTGTGGTACTCATCAAGCTAGGATTTAAAAACTAAAAACATAATTTGGAGTGTATATGTACCGTACATTTACAACACAAACATATGTAGTATTGCTGGTATAGATCGTGATTTCATTACATAAAAAAGTATCCCCGTTTTCTCAACACCGGGCTGGGATACTGCAGAGACGTGTATATCAGATATATCACGTTTCTGGATACTGTAAGTACAAAATGTAAGTCCAGCTACAGAGTACCTGTGCCATACGACAACGTATGTTCCAACAAACACATCACGGTATCAGGCAGTGTACCTGTCAATCATGAATCAGGACCTTTGTTTCACTAATCCCCAACACTCTTCCACACCGTGTCGCGCGGTGTCAGTAAACAGGTGACCACTCGGGTTTTGAGCCGGTGTCAGCCGGTGTTTCAACCGACATGCAACCGACTGAGTGAGTGGAAGGGATTAGACCTCGCCACTGTGGCGGTGATTGGGGACCATACCACCTGACGCGTACTGTACCTGTTATACTGGTTCACTATTCTCGGGCGTCCGTTGTGGAGGTCCTGCGCCGGGAGGAATGTGCTCAACATACGCACTGGTTTCTTATCCACTGCGTCTTTATATGCTACACATAGAGTGTCTCTCTGTCGCATATAAATAGCAGTTCCAGCGAGGGGATCTGCTTGTTGAATCGTGCGTGGCATTGGTCGGTTTTTGCGCAGTGTTCCTGTAACATAAGTATTGTGTGCGAGGAGATTTGATGCGAGATTGATGGAGGTAAAAAAACTGTCACAAAACACGTGGTATCCCTTGTTAAAAAGCGAGGAATCTCTTAAAAGGCTAAGCACTACATTTGTTCCCTGTAATTCTCCTCTTGGAGTTGGATCAAAGTGTCGACCTCTATATACATTCATTTGTAGAACATAACCAGTGGCTGCCTCACAAAGCATCCAAAATTTTATGCCAAATTTTGCGGCTTTAGAAGGAATGTATTGTCGCATTATACTATGCCCTCTTGCTGAGACTAAGGTTTCGTCAATGCATAACTCCTGGTTTGGAATCACAAATCTTGTGAAGGTTCTGTTTATGAAGGTTAACAGCGGTTTCAATCGAGACGCCGGATCATATGCTGGATGCTGTAAAATTAATCAAATATCCGGAATTAGGTCATAATGAAGAAAATGGTACATCTCTAAATTGGGTTTATGTCCAAACCAAACCGCGTGAAATGGTATGTACGATAGATTTATCTTACATGGACTTTTTTCATAGTATTGGCTCCCCTAAGTTAACTTCATTTAAGCATTGAACGGCTTTCAGTTGGTATTCATATTGACTATCAATGCCAACTGAAAGCCGTTCAATGCTTATATTTACCATCTGCGATTTTTTATTTGTCGTGCGTTTTGTTTTTGAAATTTTCAAATTCAAATTTCAGTTGGCAGTTCATAAGCTGGTGAGCTCGCAACTGAATTGGTAGGGTTATATAGTGGCAGTGCCATACAATGGTAAATATTGTGTTGTTATATTCATTAACGAAACAAACCTCCTTATTCATAGAAAATCCATAGTCATATATATGTATAACGATTAAAAACAAAGTATAGAATATTGGGGTTATAAAAGTATCTATGCGTTTAGTTTTCTGTTATGTATATAGAACTCTAGGGTATATTGGGATTATAAACGTACATGTATATAGGGTATATTGGGGTTATAAACGTACATGTATATAGTGGAGATTCGGATTATCAACGTACATGTATATAGGGTATATTGGGATTATAAACGTACATGTATATAGGGTATATTGGGATTATAAACATACATGTATATAGTGGAGATTGGGATTATAAACGTACATGTATATAGGGTATATTGGGATTATAAACGTACATGTATATAGTGGAGATTGGGATTATAAACGTACATGTATATAGGGTATATTTGGATTATAAACGTTCATGTATATAGGGTATATTGGGATTATAAACGTACATGTATATAGTGGAGATTGGGATTATAAACGTACATGTATATAGTGGAGATTTGTGATTATAAACGTACATGTATACAGGGTATATTGGGATTATAAACGTACATGTATATAGGGTATATTGGGGTTATAAACGTACACATATATAGGGTAGATTGGGGTTATAAACGTACACATATATAGGGTAGATTGGGGTTATAAACGTACATGTATATAGGGTAAATTGGGGTTATAAACGTACATGTATACAGGGTAAATTGGGGTTATAAACGTACATGTATATAGGGTATATTGGGGTTATAAACGTACATGTATATAGGGTAGATTGGGATTATAAACGTACATTTATATAGTGGAGATTGGGATTATAAACGTACATGTATACAGGGTATATTGGGGTTATAAACGTACATGTATATAGTGGAGATTTGTGATTATAAACGTCCATGTATATAGGGTATATTGGGGTTATAAACGTACATGTATATAGTGGAGATTGGGATTATAAACGTACATGTATATAGGGTATATTGGGGTTATAAACATACATAACCTATATACTGGTTATAAACGTACATGTATATAGTGGAGATTGGGGTTATAAACGTACATGTATATAGGGTATATTGGGGTTATAAACGTACATGTATATAGGGTATATTTGGGTTATAAACGTACATGTATATAGGGTAGGTTGGGGTTATAAACGTACATGTATATAGGGTAGGTTGGGGTTATAAACGTACATGTATATAGGGTAGGTTGGGGTTATAAACGTACATGTATATAGGGTATATTGGGGTTATAAACGTCCATGTATATAGGGTATATTGGGGTTATAAACGTACATGTATATAGGGTAGGTTGGGGTTATAAACGTACATGTATATAGGGTAGGTTGGGGTTATAAACGTACATGTATATAGGGTATATTGGGATTATAAACGTCCATGTATATAGGGTATATTGGGGTTATAAACGTACATGTATATAGGGTAGGTTGGGGTTATAAACGTACATGTATATAGGGTAGGTTGGGGTTATAAACGTCCATGTATATAGGGTATATTGGGGTTATAAACGTACATGTATATAGGGTAGGTTGGGGTTATAAACGTACATGTATATAGGGTATATTGGGATTATAAACGTACATGTATATAGGGTATATTGGGGTTATAAACGTACATGTATATAGGGTATATTGGGGTTATAAACGTACATGTATATAGGGTATATTGGGATTATAAACGTACATGTATATATAGTGGAGATTGGGATTATAAACGTCCATGTATATAGTGGAGATTGGGGTTATATTGGGGTTATAAACGTACATGTATATAGGGTATATTGGTATTGTAAACGTACATGTATATACGGTATATTGGTATTGTAAACGTACATGTATATAGGTTAGATTGGGGTTATAAACGTCCATGTATATAGGGGATATTGGGGTAATACACGTACATGTATATAGGGTATATTGGGGTTATAAACGTACATGTATACAGGGTATATTGGGGTTATAAACGTACATGTATATAGTGGAGATTGGGGTTATATTGGGGTTATAAACATACATGTATATAGTGGAGATTGGGATTATAAACGTACATGTATATAGGGTATATTGGTATTGTAAACGTACATGTATATAGGGTATATTGGGGTTATAAACGTCCATGTATATAGGGTATATTGGGGTAATACACGTACATGTATATAGGGTATATTGGGGTTATAAACGTACATGTATACAGGGTATATTGGGGTTATAAACGTACATGTATATAGTGGAGATTGGGGTTATATTGGGGTTATAAACATACATGTATATAGTGGAGATTGGGATTATAAACGTACATGTATATAGGGTATATTGGTATTGTAAACGTACATGTATATAGGGTATATTGGGGTTATAAACGTCCATGTATATAGGGTATATTGGGGTTATAAACGTACATGTATATAGGGTATATTGGGGTTATAAACGTCCATGTATATAGGGTATATTGGGGTTATAAACGTCCATGTATATAGTGGAGATTGGGGTTATATTGGGGTTATAAACGTCCATGTATATAGGGTATATTGGGGTTATTAACGTCCATGTATATAGGGTATATTGGGGTTATATTGGGGTTATAAACGTCCATGTATATAGGGTATATTGGGGTTATAAACGTCCATGTATACAGGGTATATTGGGGTTATAAACGTCCATGTATACAGGGTATATTGGGGTTATAAACGTCCATGTATACAGGGTATAAAGGTTAGAAACACATTAAGTGAAAACAGGATAATTGATTTAAACACGTTTTAAATACATAGTAAAACGAATTTTGCGAACTCAATTAAATTCTGTTACTAGATTATACACCCTTATCATTTTGCTTATTTACCTGTTCGTCTGGCGAACGATTTCCTTCATTAAACATTCTGGAAAAAGCAGTAAAAATACACAATCGGTCTGGCATCCCTTGGTGGCATGTTCAGAAACCTTGGGTTCTCGGTAAATCGTCTATTTCTTCGTATTTCCGGAGGAAAAGCACGCAACCACATACTGACGCCGTCAATATATCCAAGTCAAAAGATGGATATGACGTCATATGACGTGAATGGTTTCGTCACGTCAATGACGTCATAACGCCGTGTATTTATGAAAATGTGTGTGTAATCAACGCAATTCTTATTTACGTTCTCTTTATTGTGATACTTCTTGATTGTCAATGGTTTTTATTCACATCGGCCCAAATCGGCCTTTGGCAGTCAGGGCATGCTGAGATCGGCCCAAATCGGCCCGTTGGCAGTGAAATGGTTAAATAAATATTCTTCAAGTTACTGTACAAGGACCAAAACAAGGAAACTACGACGGCGATGACTAGGGGAAAAGACAACCATTACAGTGATATACAAGGGAACAAAGACAGCGACGGCCAATGAAAACAAGGAAACACTAAAATGAACAACATTGAACAGCTGAGGCGTTCATCCTTTAGTGATGGTGACAGTGTCTGGGTGGCTACAAAAAGCCCGGGTCGAGGGCAGGTTTCTAGATGGCACATAGACTGGAATCTAGACGGACACAAACAAATTAGGTCGAGGGCATGCATCTCGGAGGACATGAACAGCTAATGTCGAGGGCAGTTATGTCGAGTGACACTTACAGCTAAGGCCATGCATTTTTGTACAAAAACTGTTGTCTAGAGCGACCCCAACAAAGTAGACACTTCACATGTGAATAGCCGGGTGTCTCCAGAGACAGCTCAATACAATATTCATTACGAGGTTGGGTGTTTACAGGGACACCAACAACTCGTTCATTCATTTTGTATTAGGGGCGAGCATCTACAGGGAAACAAGCAGCCCCGTCTTACATTTCGATACTTAAACATGTGTCCACAAACAGTCCAGTCTACATGAGAGTGGACGTCTACAGAAACACTAACAGTCAGTCAACCATCCATTCTGTAGGAAGGTGGAAATATATAAAGACAGCAAAAAAATAATAATTAACCCCTAGAGTGCCACAGAGCCTCATTTGAGGCTCTTGCATACCTCCCTTGAGTGCCAAGAGCCTCATCCAGTAAACGGGCGGGTCAACAATGAGAATGACGTCATAGATAGTATGACGTCACTAGTACTGAAGTCAATGTCCCCAGTCGACGGAGCGTCTGCGATAGCCTAATCGCCGGTGTTTTTCTGTAGAATTTGATCGTCTTGACAATGGCTAGACGTGTGTTTGCGCCGTGGGTACGGGCGTATCCCCCGGAACAACAGCGACAAGAAGACATGCCAGTGTATGACGAGGAGTTTGGCCCACGGAATATGCCACAACGGAATTCTCCACCATTAGCATACTTCCTGCTTTTTTTCACTACTCACCTGATGCAAAAATGCATGCTGGAAACAAACAGGTACTGTTTAACCTCAGCTAATGATATAAATGTATGTGCTTTTCACTTTTGATTATTTAATACATGTAGAGTATTGCCGTCTCCGACTTTATCCGCGTATCATGTCAGGGATCGATTTTTAACGTGTCGGGATGGGTTTGTAAAGTTGTATTTCAGTTAATGAATGTTGTTATATAAGTTACTGTAAATATCTTAGATCATTACGACTTTTACGACAGATGAGTATTGTATTATGTGACATATATACCTGTTATATCAAGACTATATTACCTGGTAATAGATAATGTTACCAGATATACTGATGTTTTAAACTAGTTTACCTGTTTCCATGCTTCATAAAGGTTTGCACGGAATTTCCTTAGGACGTCGGCGGCAACATTGGGGCCGAAATCCCGGGCACGAGCATGGTGGCGCGTCACCCTCCGGGAGTTCAAGGCATTTTTGGGAATGCTAATCAACATGGGTTTGATTAAGAAACCATCCATTAAATCGTATTGGACTAACAAATTGCAGAGTCAGCGAACGCCTTGGTTTCCATCAGTCATGTCCCGTAACAGATTTCAAAACATTCTCAGATTTTTTCATACCGTCGACAATTCCAAAATTCAACCAAGAAACAGCCCAAATTACAACCCATCTGATAAATTCAAGCATTTCGTAAATCATGTAAACATGCAATTTAAACGACATTTCCTTCCATCTAAACATATCAGCATTGACGAATCTCTTATAAGTTCAAAAAACAGAACAGAAATGACTCAGTACATTCCTACTAAACACTGCAAGTTTGGAATAAAGTTATGGATGCTTGTCGAGTCTGTCAGCGGGTATATCATGCATATGTCAATATATAGAGGTAAAAGGTACGACCCCACACCAGCCGGACAGACACAGGGATCATTCGTGGTATTCACGTTGATGGAAGCGGCAGACCTCCTTAACAAAGGGTACCACTTATTTACAGACGGGTTTTTTTCGTCAATAGACATGGCAAAGCGACTGCTAGAGGCGGGTACTAGATTTACCGGTACATTTCGAGCCAATGCCAGAGGTCAACCACAAGCCATCAAAAAACCGATTCTCAACGCAGGACAAGCTGTATACATGCGACAGGGCAGTATTTTACTATGCGCATACAAGGAGAAGTCTACCAGGAAACCCGTCCGTTTGATATCAAATTGTCAAACAGCAACAGTAACAAACGCGAGGCAAAAACCGGAAATGGTAAATCTATATAATCGGTTCATGGGAGGGGTTGACCTTAATGACCAACTCACATTGACATATGACGACAATAGGAAAAGTGTAAAAGCTTGGAAAAAGGTTGTTTGGAACATGATACACAGAATGTTGTTGAATGCATACATATGCTATACACACAACACTGACCGACACCTAATTGTTAGTCGCGTTGAGTTTATCCAACTCATTGTGGAAAGTCTATGTCAAGAACAGCTTGACCAGCGTATACCTGGTGGAATTCGACGTCGCCATAATCCCATGGGTGTGGTTCCCATCAATGGTCAGAGAGAATGCGTGGTATGTTCACGTCATGATGGGAATGGAAGACGTCGTGCTAGAAGCGCATGTCGAATGTGCCACCGTGGATTACACGCCCAATGCATGAATGACCATGTATGCCGACGTGACGTTGAACAATAAACTGCTATTATCACTCATGTGTTATCATTAATGTACATGCCCAGTCAGTCATATAACTTGTAACAGCATGAATTACGGTGAGTGATGTGACAATCGCTAACCTAAATGATGCTGAATTTTCAAAATCACCTTACTTGTTTTAGCCAAAATTCAAATGAAAGTTTCAGCAAAGTTGACTATCAATAGTTTAATTGGTACACATAAAACTCGTAGCAAGAATTTGCGATATGTCGTCAGATTATAACACGAGCATGTTACACGTGTAATGAAAAAAACGAAAATAGAAAAAAAAATTGTTTAAAAAAAATCCACAAAAATAACCAAAAAAACCGCGTGGCTCTTACTAAGAGGAGGCCTCCACGTGGCAAGAGCTGGTAACAGTTTGTGTACACACTAGTCATATAAACCGGCTAACTTCCTCTTAAAATGTATCATTAGAAACAAATCTACTTCGCATGGCGGTGAATTTGCGGTACAAATAGTTGCCCTTTCTCAGACGGAAATCTTGCTTTGCTCTGCTCGACAAAATGTCAAGCATACAGGTAAAGACTGCAGTCTATTGATGTAATATAGTATCATATATGTGTAATCAAGTTGTTACCATTCCGCGCATTTCCAAGCGTCGAAAATGGATCGGATAGCACGTATGTACATGAAGTAAAATCATGTGTAACGTTGACTGTGCTGAACTAGTTGAGCAGAGTCAGTACAATACCGTGACGTCATCAGAATAGCCCATTGTTATATTGTGACGTCATACTTTTTCAAATCTCCCAGCCGTCGATTTTGGCTTGGCACTCTCTAAGAGAATCCTGTGGCACTCAAGGACTTTATAAAGTTGTCTTTTCAAAATAAACACTTTCCTGATGAGCAGCAAGAGCTGCGAAAGCGCTTGGAAGTCAGTCGTCGAGTTTTTTTTATCGTTATATCTTTATTCTTACTTTCACATGGAAACAAACTATTTTTTCACTTTATATATAAATGTATATACATGTATATATATATAATAGTTCTTCAGTTCTCACTTTCATTGCCGACATTAAGGATGATATGGACATATATACAACAGTTCATCAGTTCTTACTGTCATTCGCCGTCATTAATGGTGATATTGACATATACTACGTATATACAGTTCATTAGTTCTCATTGTGGCTAGTATACGATTAGAGGCGGATGGTGACCTTTGACCTGTACACGAAACGGTGGTGATCGTGTCCATACTTCCTTGTACGGGAAACTGTGACAATTGTGTGTTGTGTTTGTGGTGGTTACAATGTGAGAAAGTACTTGTGTAGATTTCTGATGTATCAATAGAAAATAAATTGAGTATATCTGCTTTGCTTTCAGAAATCGTGATTTCAAGGAAAAAAAGAACATTTCAGTTTGACTGAATACGCTTATTAGCTTTATATTGTTTAATTGTGTATGATAATGTAGTAAAATAATCATACGTAGTATACAGAACATGCTATTTGTAGCTTGACAATAGTTATTTGTCCAGATTTGATAAATGTGTTCCCCTTGCTAGGTAAAGCTGGTATTTTATCATTTGGCCAATGACAGATATCATTATAATATTCAACTTTATTTCCAAACGATCAAGTTATGTATAAGGATTGAAATCGTACAGTAGCAAGTCAAAGTTTCATCAACATACATCTTAACTGAAGAAGTTTATTTGTGTAATCATTTTAATTTTTTATCAAAATTATTGAACTAAGGCCTATTGGTTTCTTGAATTATGTTCTTAATCCTCGTTCAATGTTTTTGAATAGGCAAGTTCAGGCTTTAAGGTCCAGCTTTTAAATTATTCATCCTATAACAGTGATGATACATGTAATGTATTGGTATGAAGTGTGTGTGTGTGTGTTTTGTTCACCAGCACAATCCATTCCTCTAACTAACCTTTCTGCTGTGTATGTGGCTGATGATAACATCAAGGTCAACATAAGTCCTAACAAGATTAGGAGGATTACTTTTCATTATTTAAATTTAAGAGTCTGTACAAATTTAAAGTTGATAACGGATCAAAATTTGTGATGCTGTTCCACCAGATCTCCCCAGGTACAACTTCCATGCTTAATATACCAAAGGATCTTTGGAGAAACATATCGAGTTGTTCATCACAGATAACTGTGACCACTGGTAAGTATGATTATATAGATTAGCTTAATAAATGAACCCAAGAGACATATATCAACAACGGACACTCATGTGTTGTTGATGTTTCCTTATTTTTTAATTTGTATTTTTTTTGTTTGTGTTTTTTTGGTGTGTGTGTGTTTTTTGTGTGTTTTTTTTTTTTTTTTTGTAAATAAATGTGATATGATTGAAAATGTCTTTGTTGAATCATCCTTTCGTTGTGATTACTTATCTGTTCATATTGAAATTCCTTACTCTTTTGTTAAGCAAAATTAGTAATATATCCAACTTCAACAGATTATGATAGTATAATCAATGTTATTAATGACATTGATTTGCACGATATATACAAAAATACATATGCTAATGAATTAGTTAGATTTCTTACTTAAGTTATATCTTAAAATGCGAAAAAAATATATATAACACTGCGACAAACAAATATACTGAACAAAACAGGGTAGATACAGTCAAATCCGCAACGCTGTCATTAGGTGGAGGGCTAGAGTAGACGACAATAATGGACATAATGCAAGAAACCATAGCGTGAATAGATTCCCAAGACTTGATGTCATTCCAATACATCAACAACAACTACATGCAATATATTTCTCACATTTTTATAACATATTTAATATCTTCTATAGAATATTCATACCACAAAATTGAATGACGATATTACCTCCCTTTACCCATTAACAACATCTTATCGATATAGATATGACGTATTTACCAATCTGTGTCATATGTATCTATATGACTGCTTCAATATGTTTTATTCATTTAAATTTCAAATCATCTATCAATATCTGTAGAAGATTTATGTAGGCTTGATTTGCTAGCGGACCCTATTTCATGCTTATTTACCATGAACATAATTGGAATGAATAGCAAATGCTGTGATATCAGTGACGATTTGAAAACATGTAATTGTTTAAGTTAATATATATTATTAATATTATATATATATTAATATATAGTTATATCCATATAAGTATAATGTATTCTTACTACAAAGTAAGTCTTCAGAAGAAACCGTTCTCATTAGAGCAAGTTAATGATGATTTTTGAGAAAGAACAAGCGCAGAAAGAATATTTTGGTATACTGTAAGCCTAATTATTTTAGCGCAATTTAATTTTAGCGCATTTGCAGATTTTACCCTGTTAGCGCAATGATGAATTAGCGCATCCACAGAACTTTCTATAGAAATAGAACGTACAAAAAGTAATTAGCGCAATCATAATTAAGCGCAAGGCTTCCAGCGCGAAAAGCGCTAAAATAAAATTACCATGTTGATCTATGTTTATTTCTGCTGACTAATGTAGACTAACTACACATGTACTAAACCTGCATTTCATAAATGATAAAAATCTAGGATTATCACATTAGTAGGCCTAACTCTGACACATTTTAAATGGTTAGGCTACTAGACTAGCCCCATGTACTGTACATAATATAACTAACTTCTAGGCACCCAATTATGATAAACAATGCGAGTCAGACACATCGTATCATCTGAAACTTAACATAAAAAAGCTTGGACGTAGCCTAACTGACAGGCACTTGTTTCCTATGCATATGCCTAGCCTAGTTGTCTTTCGGCATGCTATTGTTTACAATGTGAATCAAGTGCCTGCCGTAAGCCTACTGCAACGTTAACGCTGAGAAAATAAATCGACAAGGCGGCCTAAATAATTACGATAGAATCGATCATAACACAGTGTTATCGGCCAATGCCTACCTTTGATCAGATCAGACTGGAACCACATACAAAAATAATTACAAGGACCCTATATACTGAGTTTTATTCCAACGTACTCGCATGCCTTGTTGTGTACAATATATAGGTCAGACGTAAATGGAGTCGATGACATTCGGTAATTTCCGATCGGTTACGAACGACATTATACAAATAAAAGCGAAAACATACCGCTGTTTTGTTATTTGTTTTTCATCTGAAAACAAAAGACAACTATAACTAATGTTAAAACACTATAGAGAGACTTTGGTGTTGATATTGTTCAAGATTAGTTGCCCATGGGAATACTACATCCGGTTGTGAGCCATTCCGGTAGACCATACAATTTCCTTTGTATGAGAAGGGAGGCAACTCTTGTTGAAGGTACCGTTTTCCCGTATTATTATTTAGATGATTTTACAGAAGAACCTGTGATCTCATATTAAAGCCGCTGGTATGTCTCGGTAAGGGGACACAACCCACTGCCTTCCTCAAAGAAACCTTAACTAAAGGCTAAAGTAAAGCAGTGAAAAGTGTTCCATTGCCTGAATATGTACTATGCTGTTATAAGGTATACTACTAGCATTTATCCATTAAATATGACATCATTTTGTGATACAATGATATACTACATGTAATGAAGCTGTATCTGTGCTCATGTGTCTTAGGGTACTATGATTATTTTTTTTCTTTTTTAAATTTTGTAAAGGAGCTGGTCATTGTTCATTACAATTAACTTAAAGATACATTTTAGTTTGTTTACATGTGTTTATCATTTCAAAAATTAATTCATGAAAGTGTACCTTAGTACTATCATTCGTACTTGATATATGTATTGTTCTTATTACATCATGGGTGAAATAAATTCCCTATATTTATGTTAGCGGTTGCTTGCTGTCGTACACAAATTAAAATATCACAAGGTAATGCATACGGCAATATAACCTACTTGCAGTTATACGGGGCCTTAATTATTATTAAGTAGGGATTATATATCAGAATGTTTGCATAGGTGAAGGGAAAAAACTATAAATTCTGTCAGAATTATGAATAGCATGCTTGACATATATATATGTCTTAGTTCCTGACTCAATAGGGGTTCGACATACCGCTATGCATCCTCTTGATATTTCATTGATTAAACTAAATACCTAATTATCCAACCTGGTCGCAAATTTTAATTAAAGCTCCGTCATACTTGTGTGTGGGCTTGTGTCACTTGAGTGCAAGTTTAAATGTTGGCCCTGGGATACTTGGGTATATTGACTTGTCACACTCGGGTATAAGTTTAAATGTTAGCCCTGGGATTATTGGGAATATTGACTTGTCACACTCGGGTATAAGTTTAAATGTTAGCCCTGGGATACTTGGGTATATTGACTTGTCACACTCGGGTATAAGTGTAAATGTTAGCCCTGGGATTATTGGGTATACTGACTTATCACACTCGGGTGTAAGTTTTAGATCTTCCGTCCTACACTCGGGTGTAAGTTTTAGATCTTCCGTCCTACACTCGGGTGTAAGTTATAGATCTTCCGTCCTACACTCGGGTGTAAGTTTTAGTTAACGCCTTGTTACACTCGCTTGGTAATACGTTTGTTTTAGTTTTTAGCATTTTTACACTTGGGTATAAGTTTTAGTTATCGCCGTGTTACACCCGGGTGTGAATTTTATTCGTGGACATGTCATACGTGGGTGTAATATTAGTTACAGTACTGTCACACCGGGGAGTAAGTTATGTTATACATAATATCACGCTTGGGTGTAAGATTAAGTTTCATCGTTATTATATATATAATTGAGTGTAATTTTGGGGTGTAGGTTTTATTCGAAGCTTTGTTTTACATTGGTTTGAGTTTCAGTTGTAACCCTGTTACACCTAGTTAGAGATTTTCGTTATATAATTTTCATACTTTGGGGTAATTGTTAGTTACAGCGTTGTTAATAACTTGTATGTACGCTTTAGCCTTGTCAAACTTGGAATTTCCTTTCTCATTTTCATGAAAGTTTAATCTGTAGAGTATCACGCATCAGTGTGTGTTTCAAATGAAACGTATCACACCTGTGTGTGTGTGTGTGTGTATCCAATGTAAGGTGTCAAACGTGGAGTTGAGCTTCAACTGTAACATATGACACATGGATTTAAATTTCAACTGTAACGTATCTCACTATATACCGTGTCACAACTGTGTGTGCGTCTCTGTTTTAGTCACTCGCACCTGGCTGCGAGTCCTGATTGTAGTAAACTTTGGTGTGAATATCAACTATATCATATCTCACCTGAGTTTGAGTATCAACTGTATCCCGTCACACCTGGGTGTGAGTCTCGGATGTAGTATGTAACACCTGGGTGTGAATATCAACTGTAGCCTGTCACACCTGGGTTTGAGTATCAACTGTAGCCTGTCACACCTGGGTTTGAGTATCAACTGTAGCCTGTCACACCTGGGTTTGAGTATCAACTGTAACCTGTCACACCTAGGTTTGATTATCAACTGTAGCCTGTCATACCACGGTGTGTGAATCAACTGTAGCCTGTCATACATTGATGTGAGTATTAACTGTATCATGTCACAGTTGGATGTGAGTCTCGGTTGTAGCATGTCAGGCACCTGGGTTGGATTTTCATCATCTTATGATCAGTAAAAGAGGTAAATTTGACATCAGTAGACTTGAAATCACAACAAACTTTTTGTTGCATAAAACTAACTCTCTGGACTTTGTTCGCTTGACATTGCATTATGTAGAAGAATTTAAATTTGTTCTTAGATTATTTCAACACGTTAAAAATTTGACACTGCTAGTTAAGAGACATTTTCAAAATGGTCATCATTTATGTGTACATACAATGTTATTTAACCTACCAGTTCATTTGGATTTTATTA
>NC_047031.1:4230688-4304992 GCF_902652985.1 Pecten maximus | reverse complement strand
TTTACATTTGTTAACACTAAATAAATAAATTGGTTCCGGATTTTAAATTTCCCAGCACTTTAAAAAAAAGTAGAGAAAGTAATTTTATTTATCCTTCATAGCTATATTAAAATTACAAATGTTGCATAGATTACAAATTTATATACTTTATTACAGGCAATATATAGGGTTTACCGGCAATGTTTACATATTTGAAACATGTGTCATATATTTCAGAATTGGGCATTTTTACTGTACACTGCTACCTTAGGACCCCGATATAGGTGTGAAGTTATTAAGTTAGGAGTCACGGATAGGTTATTTAGTTAATGAACTAATAGACTATTTTTCGTCTGTTCTATTGTAACAATCATATCTAGCAGAACAATACACTATTTGGCGTTACGTATGTCAATGAGATGTCTTGTATAAATGACTTTATCTTCACATGATCACAATTACTTATGTTATCGTTTCATTTATCGCTTTGTATAGGCAGGCTGTGCATGCTACCTTTTATCATAAAAATCTTATTTGTAACAGTACAGAGGGCTGGTGTTCCCTGCCAATTTGGCAATTCTCATTGAAACATACAAACATAGCATCAGTTGGAACTGATAGGTCGTTTAATTAAAATCTTTGTTTTAATTGTAATAAAATGTCTGTATTTGTGTTTAGCTGTCGGGTAAACAAAGAGTTGTTTTTTTATCGCCGTGAAAAAATACCACAAACGTAAAGAAATCGCTCCCAATATCCTTGAACTATGCATGAAATCCCAATGACAGTCGTTACGTCATGCAGTGATGTAATATCTGATAAGCTTTTTTTTGTATTGATGATAAACTCTTTTCTCGTGTATGTTGCTAATTTGTTTAAATACACGACAAAAGGTGGCAAAGTTATGGCAATTTCTATCACTGAACACCAGAAGGAAAGAAGTGTGCGTTAAGTTTTCGGGAAAAAAATGGTTTGATCTTTTTTGAATATCATCTGTATTTTTGGTAAAAATCTCAAATACAGAAATTTAAATAAAAACGGAAGAAAATGGATGGTTTAGAGATAGTTGGTAGTGATTTAGGAAAAAC
The DNA here is from genome assembly GCF_902652985.1 of Pecten maximus. Classification (NCBI taxonomy): domain Eukaryota; kingdom Metazoa; phylum Mollusca; class Bivalvia; order Pectinida; family Pectinidae; genus Pecten; species Pecten maximus. Next base: position 4,303,928 of record NC_047031.1, on the reverse strand, counting down.
AATTACATTCATGTATGCATATAGAAAAGGTAATCACAAAAAGTAATACATCCTCGGTAAGCCTCAGGTTTCACTAAATAGGTCGTTTAATTAAAGCCCAAATACATTATTTTTAACACAATGTCAAACACCAAAAGCGAAAATGAGTCCAACTACGTCAGAACAGGGGGCTGAAATTTTGTCTACCCTAGGTGTGTTTGCACGTTATCGTCTGTTAAAAACATTCGGTAAAATGACACACCTCGCTGTTTATATCAGATTTTTTTTGTTTAATTGTAACACAATGTCTGTATCTGTACTGTTTGCCGGGAAACTAACAGTTACCATTACAATAGTTCTTATCGCCGTGAAAAAAAAAAAAAAAATGACACACGAATCATCGCCGCGTAAAGAAATCGCTCCCAATATCCTTGAACTATGAATGAAACCTAATGACAGTCGTTACGTCAGGCAGTGACGTAGTATTTTTAAAGATTATTTTAAGTAAAGAATGAAGTGTAGTGAGGGGCGATTAGAGTTATCGTTCCTTACGAAACGTAATGATAATACGAGCTAATTCGCCTACTTTGCCGGATATAATAGCGATTTGAGGACAGAAAAATTGGCACATACAATTCGGTTGATACTTTGAGCCATTGTAAAACTCGGCTCGATCTAGGTCTGGGTGTATCTGGTATCCCTGTGGAAAATCGTTTTTTGTGAGATATTTTGGGCCAAACATGCCAAAATCGACATTTTGATCGAGAGGTTCTGTTTAAATCGCCCTCAAAATTCAGAAAAAAATCCATAGATATATACAACGGTCATACAAAGAGATAAATGTTTCCAGAAGAAAACAGTCTGTTCAGTTTTTCGATATCTCTAGGAGAACGGCCACAATATTGTTTTGAAAATGGCCTATTTTTTCAACCTTCTCAGTATTTTTCCACTCGACTGGGGTAATTTCCTATAAATAGGCTGCCTGTTTTGATGACGCAAGGCCATGTGTTTCCTTTCCGTTTAGCACTGTTGAACAGATGGACCGGGTCGGCATGCATAGTTATCAGCATAAAGATCATTATGAATCAACTAGTTTTATATTTGTTTTCCGCGAGCCTTCTTGATGATGGCTTTTAAAGCCTGCATTAACATCAACAGGTCCGTTAAGATTGGTGTATGAAGTGTATACGTAATAGCAATTATTAACACATTTGGTTTGGTCGGCTTGGCCGCATATATAAAGGAAAACTATAGAATAACGCCATCCTGAACTCATCGGTTATTGTCTCTGATATGATTCCCCGAGGAGTTTCGGATGGAACAACACCGGGGACTTCACGCCGCTTACTCGTTCAACTCCAGGCTTTAGCTGCAGTCTAAGTGAGTTACATTTTCCCGACAGGGCCAGGACTTTTTAATACCATGTCATATTAAAAGTGACATTGGAGGTTATAGCTGTTCTACTATGACCAAACTTGTTGCTTTACAGGATCAGTTTTCATCGACAACCCAGACCAGCGTTCAATTCTTTTCTATAACAAATCTAAATCGTACTGAGTCGTAGGCTTCCAGTAAGCCTAGTGTAAATGTTACGTGTTTATTAACGTTTTAGAGACAGGTGACGTTTAAATATGTAATATTTAATTACTTTATTGTTTGTTTGTTTAATGAAATAATTAATAACTGTGTCGTTAGTTGATGCTTTGATGTCTTGATCAGCTGATATTTGTTGATGTTGAGGAGCAACGACGTTTCGAGAATCATATCTCGTCCATATATATATCAGCTTACGATGACACTTTCAAGGAACTAATGTACATGTACTGCAGTACACACTAGCAGTGTATTGAACAATTCTTTTTCAGTAATAGAAGTTTTTTTTTCTGAAATGTTTAATGAAATATCTATATTCTAGCCTAATGCTTTAAATTTTGAAATTAAAGTATCTGACCTGCCCTTTATTGAGATGGTTCTTAGGACGGTGACATGATAACAATTACTTATGTTATCGTTTAATTTATCGATTTGTACAGGCAGACTGTGGATGTTACCTTTTATCATAAAACGAGTGCTTGTTGGATATTGAATTTATTTCACACGAGTAAGTTATCTTTTAAAAGGTACAAAAGACACGAGCTTTAGCGACTATCTTTTGTAACTTTTAAAAAATAACTTACGAGCGTGTTATAATTAAATAATTAAAATAATCGGTCTTAAAAGAATGGTAAACCGAATGAAAATGACCAAGCTTGTCGGCTTCTGTCATATACGTTGGCATTATTTGCTGGTTAGGGTCAGAAGAGTGATCTTATACCCGAAACAGGAAAGTTCTCAGCGGAGGGACAACTCCACACAATATCCCCAAAAGCATCATGACATAAAGTTCAGATTCGATTATAATTATTATTGGTTTAGATTAGATAAATTAATAAATGAATAAATAAATGGAGACTCTCAACTGAAAGAAAGAAAAAACCTTATCATGTAGTTTCTTTTAACTGCTTAATTAACCTTACACACCATTGATTATATTTTAAAGCTAAATTTAAATGATTTTTATTTAGGACTGAGCTAACTCAGTTAGGACACTGATATAACTATGTTTGCATTGTAGGTTAATTATATTTTAACCTGAGATAACTATGTTAGGATCCTCTCGGTCATAGAATACCTATGTTAAGAACCTGAGAAACAGATGTAACTTTTTATAAAGCCATACACTACTAAGTAAGGACCATGCTAGAACAATAATATGATACTAAGTTAATAAGACGTTAGTAAAGCTATATTAAAGTACTAAATAATGAAGTTGGGACTCTGAAATAGGTCTGTTAGGGCGCTATGTAATAAAGATAGGACCCTTTATAAAGCTATCTTTATGTTTGAACTAATGAAGTTAGGACCTGACATAACTTTTTTCATGTTTGAAGCAATTAAGTTAGGACCCTGATATAGCTAAGCTACAGTACGAAGATATTAAGTTAGGTAGCGTATTACAGTAGGACAGTCTGCCCATGGACGATTTTTTTTGTTAAGCAAATAACTTCTGTATTATGCATTAAAAATGAAAAAATAATAAAATAAATAAATAAATGTACACTATAATTGGTGTGTTCATTATGAAGTAGTATATATACGATTTAGATTTGTTAAAACTAAATACATAAATTGGTTCCGGATTTTAAATTTCCCAGCACTTAAAAAAACATAGAACAAATATGTTTATGTATCCTTCAGAGCTATATTGAAATTACAAATGTTGCATAGATTACGAATTTATATACTTTATTAGAGGCAATATATAGGGTTTACTGGCAATGTTTACATATTTGAAACATGTGCCATATATTTCAGAATTGGGCATTTTTACTGTATACTGTTACCTTAGGACCCCGATATAGGTGTCTTAAGATGTGAAGGTATTAAGTTAGGAGTCACGGATAGGTTATTTAGTTAATGAACTAATATACTATTTTTCGTCTGTTCTATTGTAGTTAGTGTTCCAAACGTGTCCCACTTCATATTAAGTCTGTCGTATCTACCAATACTCCGTAGTTGATAATTGTGAGGTTAATAAATATCTCAGGAATTAATTAATTAATAGAGACTATTAACAGCATTGTAATTTTCTTCATATAAAACATGACCTACTTGATGTTTACACAGGGGAAAAATATGTTTAATACGATAGAGAGTATACAGGACCAAGGATGACACCCTGGCTGCCGGTGTCACCCAATGTAATTTTGTATCTCTGAACACAAATATTTTAATGTTCCATATTTATATGCATCATTGCCTGAGACTTGAAATGAGTCTGAGTGCCATCATGCAAATTTACATTTTGGAATATTTTGCTTGGTACACAGGCACATCCAATACCTATATGAAATTTGATATGTCTATATGTACTTTTTATTCACTTTTTTTATCTGAGGTTATGAATGTAATGGTAACCAATGCAATTATTCATAGTAATATTTTGCAGTGAATTATTACATTGACATTTACTACATGTAGTAACTTACCAGAATCAACGGAACTTTTAAACATCTTTATTTCTACTTTTGATCTTTAACTAGTATTCAGATGAGCTCAATTAGTACTGCTCTGCTTTATTCAATTAGAAACACTATGGACACTAGAACTAAATATGTACTTCTATTTTGTATTTTTTAAATCTTATTATCGATTTATAACGTAATGTCCATTTATAATTTCTCCTATACATAATACAATATTGTTATATGGCTGTTTCTTTAATTTTTATTGGCCAATTTCCTGTTTTTTCTCACAAGTACCAAACACTGAATAGACCTGTTTGTGTTAAAATAGCTCAAATGGAAAATTCCCCAGGCATTGGCATCCTTTGGTTTGAAACTTTTGCCCCAGTCAAGGCAAGTGTGACTTTATACAAAAGCCAATCAGAATACTGGAAACAAATGATTGCTTGGCATCAGTATTGCAGACGAGATACCCTAGCAACCTTTCGCATAGTAAACGAAGAGGAATTACAAGAACATTTATAGGAACCAAGACACCCGAAAAAATACTTCAGGTGCAACAAGACTATTTCGGCCCTATTTAAGTTCAAAAGGTCAGTCTGCCTGCCGAGTTTGAAAACTTTAGTCAACATGATTTGGACTGGATCGAGTTTTGGATTTCTTTCATTCATTTTAGTTGGCCATATTACAAAACAGTTATTTCCTGTTGTGTTCGGTGTACACGAGATTGTGGCTTCGGTAAACAAACTCTTGACCAGGTCCGTATAGTCTCGTGTTCACCCCAAGGAAATACAATAATTATGTAATAACCCCCGAGGAGTGAAAAAAGCTGATTTCAATACAGCTGGATAAACACAACTTGCCTCCAATTATTTTGATAATGTCATCGGCGGACTGGTAAGAAAAGTGACAGCCTGTCGCCCCATTGGAATCCGAGAACTCATATATGATAGAACATCAGAGCGAAACGCAATGGTTAGGACACTGGCTGACAAAAAAGAAAGCGCGCATTCGTGTCTACACCACATGGGCTCAGCGTGTGAAAGACCAAGTAACAATTTACCAAACTAGATGCAACTGCGGATAATTATAACTTTCCGAAGTAAGATGTGGAATACCTTCGGACAATAGCCTGTGGCTCACACGGGACATTGTACGATGTCAGATCCACTTCAGACACAATAGCAGTGTGAATTACAATAGCATGATCCAGCATGGCAACTCCAACATCGCAACCCCCATAGATGAATATTAATGCTAATGAGTATATGCATCTACCTAGCCTATGCTATTAAGGATGCTTGATGCATTTTGAAACTGTTTACCATTTTACTTAAAAGTAAAAAAAAATAAGACCAGATCCAAGTAATGGATATGTCACTACCAAACGTAATCTTCCAGGTATTAGGTATAATCGACAAGGACAACAAGAACTTTAAAGTGTAAACCAAGATAAATCGCGCAGAGTTTTTGCCAGAAAATTAACGAAGAAGTTGTTTAATCATTTTATATATATGGCTATAAATAAATAGACTACTATTGTACATGTCAGTCCCTGTGTACTAATAAAATCAAATATAAACATTTAACATTTAATTTCAGTTCAATTGATACGATTTCAATGCAATGGTGTCAACTGATTTTAATTACTTTACCCCCAAAAAAACAATTACTATTTGTGGTTTGTGGGAAGCTCCTTTTTATCATTTATGTTTTTTTTTGTTTTTTGTTGTTGTTTTTTTTTTGGGGGGGGGGGGGGGGGGGGGAGGCATAAATAATACTTTATCCATGCGTATGTACATGCTTGGACAAAATCATATATATTTGTAAATACAGGAATAAGGCTACAAAAAACACATACATGTTTTAAAACCCGATCCTTAAGTGGAAACTAATTACTGATATGCGTCAAAGTTTAATCGATCTTGTGCGTTTATAGAATGCATTTGTATCATTGCTATAGGTATCAGGTTTGAAATCTACAAAGACAGTCAGCGCCGTCTTAGTTAACTCCTGAACATCAAGGTATGATACGAATCTGTTAATGAACCTGAACAATAGCAGTTCTTTGGTGTTGCTTCATTGTCTGCAGTTAACAATAAATTAATCCTATAAAAACTCGGCACGAAGACGTGTGAGGTAATTGATTGTCAGAGAGATTTAAATGCTTATCAGATAGCACATACTTTGCACATTATGTTTTATACTTTAAAATGAACCTGAAATTTATTCTAACAATTCATAATTTTCGGAATAAAATGATAAGATGGACGAGCATAAATTTCCGGTAAACATGGACTTTGTTCGCTAGTTCATCATAACCAAGGCCGGAGAATAAACCCTTTTAGTATATTCAGTTGTTAAATATTTTTCAAACAACAGTCAGAAAGGGTTTTCGAAAATCGACTGTATTGTTCGCGGACGCTTCAAAATATGGTAGAGCATTCAGGGAAAGTCTATTTCCGGCAATCCGGCGCCCTGAATTTGCTGCACGTGCGTTAGATACGAAGGAATGCTTTAGCCGCTTATCTTGTTCACCTTTCTATCGTAACTTTTATTTTTTGACAATATTAAAGTTGATGCTATGGATGTTAGATGGATGGAGGGATGAAAAAAGTTGTTGCTGGTCACACTCATGAATGCATAACCAGCTTTGCATAATGTTTACATGATGTAAAACGAAGAAAACGAAACTATATTGTTTGGGGCATGTACAGTAATCTATTATTTTTCAATTGGTTGATGCACATTACATTTGCAAATCATAGAAATCATTTCTTGGGAAAATAATGGTACGATTTGATAAGATTATAATCGAGGAAATATATTCGGACACATGGTTGACCTACTTTGATCTGGCAACTCATTGCTAGGAAAACATCAGTAATATAATTCACATATCGGATATCAGATTAATTAACACTTGTCTATTTACTAAAAGCAATAATATCTTGCAGAACAATGCGGTAGTCGGTGTCGTGATTGTGGTTTTGTAACAGAACGGTGCACATGTATATGCTATTTAATCCGCTTTGAAAGCGGCGATACGTATGTACATGATATGTCTTTTATTAATGGCTTTATCTTCGCATGATCTCAATTACTTATGTTATCGTTTAATTTATCGCTTTGTGTAGACAGGCAGTGCATGATAGCTTTTATCATAAAACATTTTGATTGTTACAGTACAGAAGCTGGTCTTCCCTCCAGATTCGTCATTGAAATATAAAAACATACAATAATTGGGGTCGTTTTATTAAAAACCAAATACATATTTTTAACATATTGCCTCTCACCAAAACGGTCGAAATGGTTTCAACTACGTCAGCACTAAGTCTGGATGTTTGTAGAGATGACCGAAAACAATAACATTTGTCAATCCAAGTCAGTAAAATAGCTATGATAGGGTCCAAGACCCTTGGATAGCTTAACTAGTGTCCAAGTTCACTAACCCAGAATTCCAAACTTGTGTTAGGTTACTATGTTACTACGTTATGGTTCTAAGGTAGGTATGTTAAGGCTATATGTATATAAACTAGGGCACGTATATAACTATGTCAGAGAGCTGGTCTGCTAGGTAACGGCTCTGAGATTGCTATGCTAGGGCGCCAGGTTAATTACTCTGTTGGGGCCTCAAAATATCTCAGTTAGGACCCTAAGTACAATGTAAGTGCCAAGAAATAAGTTTGTCTTGAGTTACTTAATCAAGACTTTAGGATAGCTATGTTAGGGCCCTAGATTACTAAGTTCGGTCCTTGACCTTGGAGGGTGTAATGATCATGTAATGTACAAGGGCTATCAAGCAAAGTAAAACGTAAAGATGTTTTCTCGTATTTTAGAAAAAATAACCATAACATGTATTACAAGATACACATTTCACAGAAGATAAAGAAGAGCTCATCAGAAATGAATGGGGGTATGATGCATATTTTTCATCTTTTCGCCGAAATTCTCGTGGGGTAGCCATACTTTTTAATAATAACTTTGAGTTTAAAATTCACAAGGAAAAAAGGGCACATCAGCAATGTTATAGCTCTAGAATTAGAAAGTGAAAGTTCACATATTAAAATCATAAATGTATATGGTCCTAACCAGGATAGTCCAGACTTGTACACTAACATTTCTGAAACGATTGAGGAATCCAATTGTACTCACAGTATTATTTGTGGCGATTTTAATCTTGTTTTAAGCCCCGATCTTGACTACGACAATACTTACAGAAATGTTTACAATCCAAGAACCAATTTATATTTGCTTCGTACGATATTTCTACGATACAAATATAGGAATTGGATGTTTTATTTATTATGTAGCGCTAACGCGTTATAAACAATAGGTCTGTATCAGATCGCTTTTATGCACCGGAAACGCAATACATTTTAAACGCATTGCCGATGAAGCAGCCTATTGGCCTATGTGATTGCCATGAAAAGAAGACAATTCATATTTGTTTATCATTACTGAGCTTGATTTATATCCTGTCTGGAACAATAAATCGTTCTGAAAAGATATGACATCTTTATATTGTATTTCAAGTAACTTACCTATGAGATCTGGATCAAAACAGACCGATCGCAATTTTCACTAAATAACATCAAAAATGTGCAGGTCATTCCACTCGACTGGCATTGCTCCCGCCATATTTGTTTCCCTGTAAACATCAACTCTCTAATCAAAGTCAGTGATAGGTTATGTTAAAGACTAGTTGCTAGATATTCACAGAATGTAGTTGATAACGTTTCATTTTGCATAATAACATGATTTAAGATATATGTATATTTTTTCATTGAAATCAATTTTTATTTGAAATATAAACTTGATGCATAGAGTTCAGGGATCATAGGGAATAAATCGTAACTACAAATAATGGTTGTTTTATCAGTTATAAAAATGATTTATTATTGATTTTAGATTTTCTCATACAATTTTTTTCAGCATAACTAGAATATATATATATAGATAATTCCAAATGAGTAATCATAAAATAATCATGATTTTGACCTGGTTTAAGGAGTAATCTCAAAATTAATACTGACCTTTTATATATAAACATAAAGTAGCAGGGGCAATGGTAATCATTTCACAAAGATGGTAATGAAAGGAAAACAGATCAAAGTACTTTCGTTTAAACGTGTTTTCTTTTTAATTTCAAAAATACAATTATTGTATTATAATGACTTAAAGCCCTAAGGAGGGGAAAGAAAGAAATGACAAGTATTTACATCGTTTTTATATCACAGAAGTTATATAACAGTTATAAAAAATAACTCTGGTGAAATCCATGTTGATTTACCATTGCTTGGTTTCATACATAGCGTTTGTTTTATATCTACTATAACACATAATTAGAAACATACCTACTGGCCACATATTGCATTCTAATTCAGACATCTGTTAATCTCCGTACTTTTAAGGAATATTCCCAAAACTTCACAAAAGGCGTCATTCATATTTGTACACAATAGATCAGAGTCGAGCACGTGTGCAACATGAATTGAGTTGTAAAGAAGCCAGAACAATTACAGTAATATAACTCTTTAACACACAAGATATTTATTTCACAATTTTTTTTAGTAATTTGTAGGAAAACCGCAAAAGACGTTACCGATGGGATGACTACTGTATACTAAGTACGAACACTACAAAGCGTAACACTTTTAAACACTTCACAAACAAGTCTTGCCTATCAACTTGTCAATCAATTATTAGTTTTCAGTGTTTATTAGTTACCGTCAAAACAACTCATTTCATTCTCCTACTATTATGCGTGAGTAAGCCTGAAATCAGGTAAATACAATCATAAATCATTTGTTATCGCACATAATGACACATTCAAAATTTCAAAAATAGCAAGACAAACTTTGAAATGATAATTTCCTGATTTTCAAAACATTTCAGTCAAAAGTTCAAAATATCCAGAAGCCGTTAGCATATAAAATAATGTATTTATTGATAGTTAGTCTAAAATTTAGATATATACATGATGACATGTTCAGCTAACTATGAATGAATTTCAACATATATGACGATATAATATTTTTGATAACTTATCCTATACGGATGAAATAACTAAGTAAGTGTGCTGATTATGATTTCACAGAATAAATTGAGTAACTTACAATGCGTAATCTGTGCCGTTTGCCTCAATACGAAATGTTCCGTATGGTATGAAGATATATACCATATACTAACATACATTAAAAATATGTATCTTTTCCAATTTTTATCAAATCTAACTAACATTTACAAAACCAAAGTAGAGGGAATATATGTCTGCGTTTTTAAGTCAGTAACAATTATTTAATGTTGCACAAAAACTAGTTTTATAAACCGATCTGGAAAAGGCTTTATTCTGATAAAACAAGACAAAGGCACTGCATAATTAACATGGCAATACACTATTAGATCTGATATAAGGGATGCATCTTGGCGGATATTTTGTTCGCATACTGTGGATAATATGTATATTATTGATATAACATTTTAGATGCACACTTCGGAATTTGAAAATAAAATCATCACGGCAGTGTAGTAACGACTTATGGGGCACACATGTTTGTCTATTGGAAACAAATGTCATTATTCATTTAACAAGGTTACCAACAAGACTGATTCACACTTCTTGTTCTAGTCGCAAAAATATTTTCCATCCAAGACAATTATTTAAACACAATGCGATCATTTAAAGAGGTATTCAACGCTTGTTATTAAAAGCTATTATTGATCTGCACCTTTAAAAAAACCACCTTTAGATGACATTTAAAGTTGATATCAGCGTAACAATACGTATGTCTCCATTGGTCAATTGAGACACGCTGGAATACCCCCGGTTATTATATAATCGCACTGTCAAAATATATCCGCAACAGAAAACTCATTCTGGATCAAAGGCTTTATTTCATTTTACTCACAGTTATTGGGTAAGTATACATAGTGCACGCTGTTCTCTCATTATTAGTTGTGATGGAATCGCGGTTGTATGTTTAACATGTTAAAATTAAATCTGACATCAATTATGAAATTTCATAATTCTAACGACACACTGAGTAGTTGACGAGCAGAAATAAGACATATTTTAATGTAGTAGCCACTAATATTAGTTGTGTGAGGGTTATTTACTGTTATTTAATATCACTATCCAGGTACGTAACTACACCATATATTGATAAAGAGTACAACAGATACTAGTTGACACAAGGGTAATAGAAAAAATGTATCAGAACACGTGGTTGACATGCTTTTTACAAAAATTGCCTTTTAAATAACACTTTCATAAACAATTAGAATAATCACATTGGAACCTGAATGGATATGAAGGTAATACTTGAATTTCTTAAACAATTATATGCCAATGAATATTAAACTGAATGTAAAGGACAGAGATGTTGGGCTACTTACATACACGTCTGTACTGTTTGGTGGCTTAGGTCGATAGAGAGCGAACGCATATCCCACACCAGGAAAGTTATCAGCAAGTAAAACTCCGCCCAATATTTCAAACGGTATCTTGACATAAAGTCGAATAAGTGATAAAGCTAGTGATAAAGTATCGAGACACCTTAACCACTCGGCAACCGCGACCCCAAGCCAATTAAATCGCTATTTTTACACAAACAGGAGATTAGCTAGACAATGTGTATGACTGCCAAAATAGTTTAACATTATCTTAAAAAAAAAAAAAAAAAGCAAACAAATGTAAAACTGAAAAATGATGTTGGATACAAAAGAGCAACATACTTGCAGTTAAAAGAAAAGAAATAAAGATTCATGGAAAACAATCACGGAACCCGACTACCACCAAAATGTTTGATGTTTTACTGTAGTTGCCAAATGCAGACCTCAAATCGTCGGTAACAACCTGGCTGGCTGATAAGTGGGTATTCCCTTGTCTTCATCGCTGATTTCAATAATGACATGTTATTGTTGACACTTTTGTTTCACTATCTATTTTTAATTTATGATTTAATTCACTTCTGGACTGTTAAAAAATGTTCTCTCTTATTTCGTTTATATGTCTTTCTTTTGGTGATGGAATAGTATCTAGTATTTCGCATACAAGTTCAGATTAAGTGTTTCTTGTGCTTTGTTGAATGATTAACAGATTCATATCAACTTTATTATTAGTTGGAAAGTCATTTTGGATGATTCATTGTTCTCGCTTGTCACCAAATTATTCATTTACCACGACAAAACAATTTGTCAGGACTTGTAATAAAGCAAAACATTAAGCTTGCTATTGTTTAAATTTGTGGCTTTTTGATAAAGGAGTCTTAAAGGCATTTACAACTTTAGCGTACAAACTTATCTTAATACGACCCCATTCGTCGCAATATACATGAAAGTGTACGCAGTGTGTTTTAATCAAGAACTGGAAATGTGTTAAATCGCATTAACCTTAAGAGGTACCTGTTGCTAATTTTAGATTGATTCCACGAAATGGTCTGTGTAAACAATAAACAGCCAAATAAGAAATTTGAACATGCTAGCTCTGGTATGGAGAGCCCGCGCAAACCTGTTAAATGCACACAGTCAATTATATATTTTTTTCCCCTTTGCTTCCAAACCTCGGCATTTAAAATTTGTAGTTATGATAGGCAATAGGCAATATATAGTTGCACCAGCTGAATCATCACAATTGTTTTCTTCTGTATGCAAATATTTCCCAGAATGCACTGCGATCTAGATCAAGTGTAGACAAAATATTAAGATTTTAATTTTCGAATGTTCGAAACTTCTTGGCTTCATTGCGATAATATTTCAAGTTATATAATTCCTTTTTTTATGTCTTAAATAAGCATACATATCTGGACTTAATGACATTCATCGTCAAAAAGCAACAAGTTATTACATTAAGTAGGAGGTGCGGCATATTTAAGTGTTTTGAATACATAAATTTGATATCAAGGAAATTGTGACATCATCAACTCAATATCTGTTTTTTTCTTCAATTTTGTAAGAGGTAGCCGGTAAGTGACATAAAGTTAGAAAATCAGGTAACTCCAATAACTTATTAAATCATATTTTAGCTGTCATTAATATGTTATGCATATACTTATACATTTTGTTCAAATACAATCATTAAATAATTGCGATCAAAAGATCACGGAATCATTTAAAAAAGAAAGAAGGCAACTCTATTCCTTTGAACCGAATACCAGAAACCACGTCCTTACATAAGGGTATTCCGCCTGAAACAGTGTTTACTCTATGACTAATAAACTGTTCGAATATGGACTTCGAACCCAGAACCCTCTGAATTCTAAACGGACACTCTACCAACTGTCAAAGGTTAACTGGGTATGAGTTACAAAGTAAACAGACATATCAAGTGTATCACGGGTGATAAGTCATATGTAAACAGAAATGTAACAGGAGAACGAGAAAATGTAGAAGCCAGAATGTGGTTCGAACCCAGGACCTTCTGAATTCTAAATGGAGACTCTACCACTGAGCTACCTTATTGCCGATGATAAAACCAATCCAGTTCGGCTACATTCCTCCCACCTTTTTCAAGTCTTCGCCGCAAAAGACGTCCACAAATTCGGATACCCCTTTGCTAAGCTTACTTCCAACGCTTTAAATAAGGGCTGGCAAGTTTGCAAAATATGTTACAGGAGAGAGTGAAAATGTAGGAGCCAGACCGGGGTTCGAACCTGGATTCCTCTAAACTCTATGTGGGCACTATAACACTTAGCTACCTTGTCCCCGATTTTTGACCTAATTTAGTATCGCTACGGACCTATCAAGTAATCACAAAATATTACGATAGTGATGTGACCCTTTGCCTGACTGACATTACGTAGACACTGAAAACAGGTATACATTGTTGTCAATAGCATTATGCATTATTGGAAAATATTGTTTTATTTAATTGTATTGCCTTGGCAAGGCTAAGCAATGATTCGATGTCAGGCGATACAAACATCAAAATAAACATAGGATCACTTCATGACAATCGCATGGGTAAGTTTTAATCGAATTTCAAGTATTAACGTATGAATTGGACGTGCCAAATATCACTTCCCTGTTGCGTGTTTATAATTAAAATCAGAATATTCATGGAGTTCGACGGTAGGTCGTGCTCCTGCAGGTTGACGTCCTTAAATTACTTAAGCTTTTGATGCGACATCAAAATTTTATTTAACAAAAACAAATCCTGGCAGAGTAAGGTATTTCGCTGTGCTTTAGTGTCTGACCATACATTACTTTCACTTTCACTTTACCTTACCACAGAACAATGTTGTTTGATAGGCGATCCCCCAGGTCGTGTAATATCAAAAACGAGTGCTGCTATTTAAGTGTATTGAGATGAGCTTTCTCAAGGTGAAATCGAAATTAAAGCTGTGTATCATATTACGAATAAGCAGGGTCGTAAAACCTGACAGTCAAATACACACTCGACATTAGAACTATTCCACTACATACTACATACAGCAATACCGAAAATCGATCTTGTTTACCCGTCCATCTGATTTTGTTTTAGTAATAATCCTAGAAATATGTATATCACATATGGCAATGTTCACAATCAAATAAAAGGATTACATATTTAGTTTAGCGACTATGTCAATGCTTACGGTGTAGCTATTGTAGGTGTGTTACGGGTTTTGCTAAATTTTTGGTTACCCCGATTTTACCTGGAATTTCTCCCGCATTGCAGTCTGGTAATTCCCGAAAGGTGCACATGTTTCTCCGTCTGATTTAGTAACTCAAATGATAAAGACTTGAACTAAATATACCGGGTCCAGTAATATCGAATTTAGCGTAGACTGGTCTATGTTAGGTACCACCCTATCTAGACAGTGTCACAAGTACTGGGTATCATCAATCGGGAGTCTCGATTTTTTTGATCCTTAAAACAATTCTAACTAGCAATAGTTCCAACAGTGAAAAAATATTAGTGTATTATTTGAACAAATCATATCCACATATTATAAAATACGGCGGCATATGATAATTAAGAACAACTTCCGTATGGAAACTTGCCAAAATGAATAGTAGTCTATTGGAACTACATTACCTGTTTTACTTGTAATAAGTAAGTAATTGAAACCTTCCGACACGGAACATGTACATTATGGAAACTTAGATTCATGGAAATAGATATTTATTATTTGGATATGTGTTTTTCGTTTTTCATACAATCACAAATTTAAATTTAAAACACAAGTTGGATTGTAATCTTTCTGCGACAATTTCCGTATTTTTATCATTCGCAATAATTTGTCGTCCGATTTACGTAATCACAGAATGGTTCGATACTAATCACATATTTCATATTTACCCTCACGATGTATGTACGATTTACGCTAGACTTTTAGGTGTGTTGTGCGATATCATAATTGTCTATTATATATGTATCATTTAATAAAGTCAAATGTAGACACAGCATTAAACTGTTAATTGATTGAACCAAATATTGGCAAATATGTGTATGCTATTTGAACTTGTAAATAAAAGAAACCAGAAATCATGCGATTTTCATCGAATCTAACATTTACGTCTTTAAAACCAACCTAAAGGCGATATATATGTTTGTGAATCAGTAATAATCAGTTAATGTAATAATACACAACAATTATGATAGAAAACGATTCATATAACGCTTAAGGCTGATTAAAAAAGATATACTATTTGCACTGCTTTAAATGACGCATCATGCTAGTTGTTTAGCATACTGTGATGTTATTGGTATAGTGTAATATATTATTGATGTACGCTTCGGAGTGTAAAATAACCTACGATAGGTCTTAGAGAGTATTAACGGTTGATGAATACCTGTATAATGCACACAAGCTTGCAAGTATATCTAATGAAAATAAATTGAATGACGATTATATGGAAATAATTGCTGCATATAATAGACCGAATATATCACATGTGGGTTAATGTTGCATTTATAATTAAAAAGAACAAAAAACGTCATGTTTTAACATCAACAAAACAAAAAACACTAAAAAAAACAGAATGAAGCCTTCGTGTCAGGCAGTGCAGACACAACGCGGGATCTGTAAACAATGTGACGTCATTGGAATGTACAAGTTGCAACAATGTACAACAATGTATATTTTACATGAATACACTAATGAGCAACAAAACGGGACGCAACATTAACCCACATGCGATAGGAAATGCAATTGAGTACGTACATGCCTTAACATGAGTATATATACACAATAAATAACCTTTAAAATGATTCGCAAACACTGAAGCTGCATTTTTAAACGAGTTGTTTGTTCAAAATGTACATAGCAAGGAAGTAAACCTACCTTAACCGCGATTGACGATGACCGATTTATAGAAGCTCTAATTTTTTGCCTGCCCACTATCATTCTTGCAAATTCTTGTTAAATGTTCATGACTATATTCAAGGTTTAGTTGCGTGATTCCCTATACATATAATACGAATAGTATTATTTATATCTATCAATAAGACACTGGTAGGGACGCATGAACGAAGATGTTGAGGGCATTTCCTGTTTACCCTCATGTTGATTGATTTCTACAGAAGAGTTTAGAACCTTCATTTTATTTTATTTTCAAATTTTTGCTTCAAGAAAAAAAAAATTTCAGATATATATCTATTGAAGGCACCCTATGTGGATGTGGGAATTGCTGTTGTATATGTATATCTAAACTGAAATTAATATGATATACTATATTTATTCTAGATAAGTGTTGATATTTTCTTTTCCCAGGTAGTGTCTTTGATGTTTAAATTATGTTGCGTTTAGGTATATGGAATGTAAAGTTTGTCCGTAATGGACGTGTGTACAGCTGATTGACACGATGCTAATACGTGGGTTGTCCTACCAACGAGCATAGCGTATATTGTCCTATGTAATATGAAGCAGTACAGGTATGATCTGATCTTGATATTTTTACGTCCGAATGGAGGCGGAATTATACTACAGTGGTTCATATAATATGATTATCAAATACGGACCATAGTCTTATGGTAGAAGTAAACAAACAGCTGGCATTAAATTTCATGCAAAACATTTATAAATCTAGATATTATTGCTATAAGATAAGTAGATCAAAACCATTTCTTCCGTTTCCCCCTTATTGGGGCTTTAAGTATATTTTGGTAATTTAGTTGGAATGAAGCATATTAGCCTTTATTATATAAAGCATTGTGGCATATGTGACTATGCTTTATTCCTTAGGAAGTTTTTTTCCGCCTAAATGAAGGGCCTATTAAGTAATAACGACGGTATAAACCAATGGATATATGGCAATTAGTAATAACGACAGTACAGACAAGTAAATTGTCGAATTTTAGATGCAATCTGCCCCTTTATCAAGACATAGGTAAATTACATACGATCACATATAAACATAGAACATGGAACAGTTACACAAACGTAGTAGGTATAAACAACAAAAAATATCGTAATGTTGTAGAAACGATACTCCTCGGCCGATAATTAATTATTTGGACCATTATAGTAGAATATAAGCAAGATGATACAAATCGTACATGGCATGTAATAATAGAAAATTAATAGGATGTTGCATATTATATACGACCCGTTATATTATGGAATGATGTGTCCCATTTTTGGTAGCGTTTCTGTTTAACTTATTCACAAATTTAACTAAAAAGTTAATTCAGCACTGATGCGATCGTTGTGTTATTCGCACGTGTTCACGTTTGTTAAAATGTATTATAATAAAATGTTGGATACTTTATTGTAGTTGCCACATATCGTCAGTAAACAGTTGATAATTGGCTGGCTTATGTATGGGTCCTCCTTTGTATTAATCGCTATTTCGAGTAATGACATGCTATTGCTGACACTTTCTTTATTATCATTTTTTTTATTTAATTCACTTCTAAATTGTTAAAAAGGTCCCCTCTTATCTCGTCCACCTATCATTCTTTTGGTGATGAAGGTACAATAGTATATAACATTTCGCATACAAATCCAGATCAACTGTTTCTTGTGCTTTGTTAAATTTATTAGCCTTATAAGCCAGAAAGTTATTTTGGATGATACATTGTTCCCGCTGGTTACTCTAAATTATTCTTATACCACGACAACAACTTGTCAGTACTAGTAATGATGCAAATATAAAGGTTTTGGTGTTGTTAATGTGTGGCTATTTGATAAAAGGAGTCGTGAATTATTAACAACTTTTAGCGTACACATGTGTCTTGATACGACCCCATTCATCGCAATATACATGAACGTGTACACAGTGTGTCTTAGCCAAGAACTCGATATGTGTGTTATATCGCATTAATCCTTAATGGTGTGCTTTATGTTATTTTTAGATTTATTCCACGAAATGAACTTTGTTAAGAATAAACGGCCAAATAAGGAATGTGAATGTTTAACACGCAAGATATTTATTTAAAAGAATTTCTTAGTAATCAGTTGGAAAATCGCGAAAGACGTTACCACTGGGATGACTTCTGTATACTAAGTACAAACACTACAAAACGTAATTTTTTAAACACTGCACAAACAAGTCTTGCCTATCAACTTGTCAATCAATTATTAGTTTTCAGTGTTTGTTAGTTACCGTCAAAACATCTCAAGACTTTAAAGTACATAAACCATAAACATTCGTAGGTTTTGTCTTCGTACTATTTTACAGGCAGATAGCTATGCCATTACTAGGTCCGTTGCTAAAAAACACAATGGCAGAATTGATTTGCAAACCATTTTCTATCAAGGTCAATAATCAAATTATCTATGGTATGAAACTTCAGAAAATTCAAGATAAGGTCAAACTTGACCCTTAATGTATCTTGTCCTTTTAGTACTATTGCAGAATGAATCGTATACTATGTTCTGCAAAAATAAATGTACAATTACCTAAATAAATAACCTCATATTTGTATACAATTCGTTTTCAATATAAAAAGGCATTAATGAACCGAGTAATTTATTTTTTAGTATCGTAGTGGCTGTAGGGCTGTCGTATGATACAATTAAAACGACAGTGTCACTATAGATTTTCTTGTTACGACCATGGACAAATATAAACCTGGATTGAAAAGCAATGCTAATATATTACATCTGTAGCACGGAATTATATCAAAACGTCAAAAAAATATAACATGTTTAACCATTAAAATGAAACCAATGTTCATATACCAGAGTTAAAGCATCCGCTACAAATATTTAAAAACTATTTAGATGACATTTAAAGTTGAAATCAGCATAACAATACGTATATCTCCATTGGTCAATAAAGACACACTGGAATACCTCCGGTTATTATATAATCGGACTGTCAAAATATATCCCCAACAGAAGACTCACTCTGGATCAAAGGCTTTATTTCATTTTATTCACAGTTATTGGGTAAGTATACATAGTGTACGCTGTTATCTCATAATTATTTTGAAGGGATCGCGGTTGTTTGTTTAATACGTTAAAATTGAATATGATATAAATTATTAAAATTCATAATTTTATGGACAATCTGAGTCGTTGATGAGCAGAAATTAGATACAGTTTAATGTAGTAGCCACTAAGATTAGCTGTGGGAGGATTATTTACTGTTATTTAATATCTCTATCTAGGTTACGTAATAAGAACATATATTGATAAAGAGAAAAATCGATACCAGTTGACACAATGGTAATAGGGAAAACGTATTAGAACACGTCTTTGACCTGCTTTTTACGAAAATTGCCTCGTAAATAACACTTAAATAAATAACTTGAATAATGGTTATCACACTGGAACCTTAAAGGATATGAAGGTAATACTTGAATTACTAAACCAATTATGTGTAATTAGATGTAAAACTGAGTATTACTCACAAATACGTCTGCACTGTTTGGTGGTTTGGGTCGATAGGGAGCATATCTCACATCAGGAAAGATCTCACCAAGTATTTCTAAGTGTCTATGTTTGGGATAAAGGTTAATAGGTTAGGACCCTATGTTAGGATTCGAGGTTGCTAAGGTATGGCTCTAGTATAGCTATGTTAGGGCGCTAGGTTTCTAAGTTGGGGCTCTTAGATAGTAATGATAGGATTGATATATTAGGACCAAAAGTTACCTAGTTAAGGCCTGAACTACCAAGCTAGTACCCGGAGAAAGTATTTGAAGGCATAGGTTATCAAGCTAGCTCCCTAACACAGCTGTCTTTTGTAACGAAGTTATGGTCCAATGCTAGCCCTATTAGAGCCATGGGCTATACAGTTAGTTTACGCCTTAATATATCAATGTTTTAGTATTAGGTTTCTATGTTAAGATGCTAGAACAATTGCGATGGGTATGTTGTGGTCCTAGCTTATTAAGTTAGCATACTCTTTATAGTCATGTTCCGGTACTAACTTATTAAATTATCACCCTGATATAGCTATGTTAGGGTGCAAACCTATTAAATTAGGGTTCTCGGATAGGTTATTAAGTCATTTAACTAATAAACTAGATTTCGTTTAAATAATAGTTAATATTCCAACATGTCCGAATTCAGCTAAGGTCTGTCGAAGTCTTAGTTAGCTATACCCATACATGTATACTGTATAAATACTCCATGTTTGGAACAATTGTAACGTACTATTTATAACTGGTTATACATATGATTTAAATTAATTTTCTTTCTCAAGACTATAAATGATAGTGTAGTTTCCCTCATAGGAAATATGCCCCATCCCTGCTGTGAACAATAGAGGCTATACAGGACACATGATGACACCCTGCCTACTGATGATTCACTTTCCAAATATGGATTTCTGATCACCAATTTTTTTTTAATTATAGTCTGTTCAGTCAAAACGAGTCTCAGCGCTAACAGGTACACTAACTTGTAGAGATCAGTTGTTGATGCCAAGGCACATGTAATACTAATTTGAAATTTGATACATTGATGTGTAATTTTTTATTTCTACGATGTAATTAATATAATGCTATTACACGTAATTATTTATAATAACATTTACTACAATAGCAATTTGTAATTTATCCAAATCAATGTCGAAAAGACAGCTTATTCTAAATATCATATAGTTCACTAAATTCTGTGTCCGAAAACCCACCTACCTATTGTTGAAAAATATGTTGGTAGTCAAAGAACACCGTTAATCATCCAACGAATCCTCTCATTTGCTATATTAGTGTTACAAGGGAAGATCAATCGGAACTAATTACAGGTAAGGTTACAGTTTGTTTTGGGAAGATGATCTATTCTGAATTGAGATACACTGAAGTTACATTACATATCACAACAATATAATAAATATCATATATTAGTGTTATTTTCATGTACAATATTTATATGAATGTTGACCTTGTGTGACATCTGAAACACAATACCACTCGATTTCTTGGGCTCCGGCATCCTACAAAAATCTGTATAATATTCCATGTAGTTTACTTTACAAAACATAATATGATACATCAGACAACATATAGTGTATAAATCAGGAAGACAACTTATCTGACATTTTAAAGGAATTATTTATCAATGTCAAAAGATCGCATAAGTTGTTGATATATTAGAAGTATTAATTAGCTCAATCAGTCTAAGTCCTGTAACCTGTTACATTGGATCAGACATTATATTGTCTTAGGCAGTATTCCAAGCCATTCAAGCGTGGCGTAGACAAAGTGGTCAGTTGATAATGAAATCACCATTTTAAGACAAACAAAATATTAGCTAGACAATGGTTACGTCTGCCAAAATAGTTTTACGTTATCTTCAAAACAAAACCAAATCAAAAATGAGAAATGATGGTATATGCAAAACAGCAATATATTTGGAGGGAAGAGAAAAAACTTCATGGAACCCAACCACCACCAAATTGTTGGATAGTTCATTGTAGTTATCATATACAAACCACCCATCGTCGGTAAGAAGCTGTTAACTGGCTGACGAATTTATTGGTACACCTTTGCCTTTGGCTGAATCACTAATTTGAATAATGTCATGTTATTGCTGACACTTTGTTTCAGTATCCATTTTTAATTTCTGATTGAATGCACTTCTTAATTGTTTAGAATATTCTCTCCTATTTCCACCACCTTTTTTCAACTGTCTCTTCTTTTTTATTTAATGATTAACTGATGTGTATCGATATGATTATTAGCTGGCAAGTCATTTTGGATGATCCATTGTTCCCGCTGGTCACTGTAAATTATTCGTATACCACGACAACAACTTGTCAGTACTAGTAATGAAGCAAAATGTTAAGTTTGTTGTTGTTACTTTGTGGCTTTTCGAGAAAATGGGTCTAAATAGAATTTACAACTGTATGTTTACATATGAATCTTGACACGACCCCATGTATCGCAATATACATGGAAGTGTACGCAGTGTGTTGAAGCCAAGAACTGAAAATGTGTATTATATCGCATTTACTCTTAGGGATGTGCCTGTTGCTATTTTTAGATCGATTTCACGAAATTGTCTTTGTTAAAAAATATAAACGCCAAGATTAGAAATGTGAACACGTCAACTATGCTAGCACTGGTATCAACAGCCCGTGCAAACCTGTTACATCCACACAGTCAAAGATTAAATCGAAATTATTGATGGGTTGAAATAAGCACATACATGCCTTAACAATATATGTATATAATTGGTCAAGTAGCAATAACGACAGTAAAGACCAGTAATTGAATTGTTGAATTTCCGAGGCAATCTGCAAATAATATGTAACAGATACATAGATTTAGTAAATAAACCACGAAAAATATCGTTATGTGAAAATGATCACCTCGGTCGATGATTAATTCGCCGAAAGCCTAATTGTAATTAATTAGAAAATATCTGAAGTGGTGTACAGATTGTAAAAATCAATGAATCAATAAATATAGGAATACATACCATACTTAGAATGTTTAACAAAATAATAGCTTATGCTAAATCAATGTAAATAGTAAATGGTTTTGTTGTTTTTTTCCCCATCACAATAGGTTCATTTCGGCCCAAACAGCGGGTGTCAGTGACAATTTCAGGTGGTAAATCCCATACAGTATATTCCGGACACTCACTTGCCATTGTACAGTGTCAGATCCATATGAGGCATACGAGCAGTGGCAAATACAATGTTTAGATCAAGCAATACAGCTAAAATATCTCCATTCCCATAAATCATTTTTATTGCTAGTGTCCTACTGTGCAAAGATATATCGGGGTATGTGCCCAAGTAGCCAGTGTTCTATACTGTTTTAGGATAGTACATACAGTTCTTAGTCAGTTACCATTTGCATCTAAAGTCAAAAGGTTGGAGATAAACTTCAAGTAATGTAGATTTCGCTACCAACAGTCATCTTCCAGATATTAAGTATGGCCGACTTGGACAGTGAAAACTGCGATGTAGACCAACACCGATATGGTAATTAGATTCTAGGACGAGGAAGTCATATTGGGTTAGTGTGTCCACCAATATACATATATATGTAGCGTTCTTGTCAGAAAATTGATTCAGCAGTAGTAAGAGCATTTAATATTTCTGTTTCTCTAGGATTGGCTAGTGGTTTAGGCCATGAGTGCTAATAAAACCAGGTATCAAAATTTTATTTCAGTTCACTTTACATTATTTTAATGCACATCATATTTATTTCATATTTAATGCTATGTTTTTTCTTTTGATAATACACAGTAATGTTATCAAATAATTATAATTAATTTTAACAGAAAACCTAATAATTATTTTTGTCAATTAGTTTTAACTGTTTGAAAATGTTGTTAGCACATAGTAACGAATGGACTTCAAAAGGAAGTTGTATTCTTGGCCTTCAGAAATGTAAAAAGAACAATGTTCTTAACAAAGGCCATACCATGCTTATCTTTTGTTCTTAGTGCGTTTAGATATGTAACTTTTGACTTTGCGAATGATATTTAACATGTTATTGTCAGCATGTCAGCACACAAAATAAAAAAATAAAAATTATTGAAGCATTTTTTTAAGAAGAAATATTTTATTCATTTTCGGCACAAAAAAGGGCACTATGTTCTATAAAAAGCTAGGACGATAAGGCTATCACAACACATGCAAGCTATCGTATTTGCTATATTTTCATAAAATATCGATCGTATGATTTTAATTAAAAATCTTTGTATATCCTTATAGGTACCAGGTTTGGAATATATTAAGAAAGAAAGAACCGCCTTATTGGACTCCTGAGCTTCCAGGTATGATATGAATCTTCTATTTAGTGTACGTTGTGGTCTCAAGATTACAAATGCGAGTTTTGATGAACATGAATAATAGTTGTTAATTGATGTTGATTTATTGGCTGCAGTTAACAATACAACAACCCCATACAAACCTGGCAGCCTGGCGTGAGAGGTAATCAGGTGTGAGAGAGGTTTAAATGCCTATAAAATTGTGTATGCATTACGTTGAGCAGTTGGACGAGCAGAGGTTTTCGGTAGATCAGAGTTAAGCTTGTTTTGAAGATTGTTCGAATCAAACAGACTACACATCGTCGCTTCCTTAGTTGCTATATAATTGACCCAAGCGCTTTAAAGCTGGCAAGCTGGCACAATTTCAATATCAACAAAATTGTATCGACTTTGAATATGTTAGAAGGATTAGTCATCAAGAAACGCCTATTTAAGTCCATTCCAAATTATTACAATCAAATTGATATTTACATGTGTTATTCTGCAGTGGTATCCACTATCATAAGCAAGGGTAGATGATAACTCCAAATTAATTTAAGCGTTAAAGAAATTCATTAAATCAATTACAATAATACCATTGATGCAGATTTACTGATGAGCTGACACGTACGGATTATATAGACAGGTCATAAAGTCCCTGCGTATGAACACATTGACCCTCTACCAAACAGATATACATAGTAGTTCATTATCAACTCTGCATATTAATTCATTTTATTCTAGGAGAGCATCAATTTGTAAGATATTTCTTATCCAATCTTCGGAGTTCTTTCAAATGATATTATAAAATAGAACGATTATAAATCATTATTATAATGAAAACACTATTGTTGTTAGATCACAATATCTATCTTGTCCATTCCATCAAAATTTGTGTTGATGTTGTTAATTGAATTACGATATATGATAGCTTCATGGTTTCACTCCAGCAGTAGTTGAGTGTTATTTATAATATCTAAACGAATGTTTAAGTTTAAGTTGTTAGGAATATTACATATATTTCAGTTTGGTAAATGTTATCAGTAATAGTGAAGTCTAAGATATTTGAATACATTAGTACTCTGTATTAAGTTATCATATTGAGACTTAATTGAGTTGTTGAATTGTTTTAAAAATTGTTTGTAATATCGATTGGTAGTAGATTTAAGCGACCCAGGGCCGAGCCCTGTGGGATTCCTGCTTTCACGTCATTAAGTTTTTGTTGTTCTTTGGGTTTTTTCACAACTATTTTAATAGAGACATGTTAATTAATCTACCATTAGCAATTGGCTCATGTAGGCTTAGTTAGAAAATCGTAGAAATTATCATTTCTGTGATAACATAGTTAAACGTATGTATTGATGAACAGAAGGTCGGTAACTGTTGACAGGATTTCAATCGGAAAAATATATCCGGACACATGGTTGACCTCTTTCGTACTAGAATGGCACTGTTAAAGCTGACAGTGAAAGTTAAAAAGCACCCAATTGAAATTAAAAAAGAGACATTCCCCAGGTATGGTATTGTCTTATCTAAGGACGAGCAGACATTTTTATTTTTTGTTATGCGTGGATACAACCAAGCCACCGCAGCTATAAAAAGAAGGTGCTTCGTCACACCTGCATTTAATCTAACTTCAGGTGTTCATCGTGACACACATGTATCACCTACTATACTGTATACACTATAACTGTAAAACACGTGAAGTACAACTGTATTCGTGAACGACACCAAACAGAAGAAGCACTTACATAACAATTCAGATCACCTGTTTCTTGAGCCTGGTTCAATGATAAATAGATGCACATCAGTTTGAGTTTTAGCTGGACAGTTATTGTGGGTGATTCTTTGTTACCACTGGTCACTCTAAATTATTGTTATACCCCGATAATTGCCATACTAGTATTAAAGCAAAATGTTTAATTATGATTGGTGCTTTGTTGTTAATTAGTGACTATTTGATCAACAAAATAAAAAAAAAAAAAATAACGTATTGTCTTTTATGCGCACACATATATTTCATCCTAATACGACATCAGTCATCATAGTGTACGTGTACGTAGCATGTCTACGGCCGGCACTGGAATGCCTTTGATATCCCATTTACCCTTAAGGGTATGTCTGGTCTATGTTAATAATAAACAGCCGCATTAAATCGAAAACCAAACCTATTATATGATATAATAACGCAATATTGGAAAACAACCTTATTTTATGGTTTTGGGGAGATGCTTCTTGATAACATCTAACTATTAATCAATTCGGTATTAGTCATACCTATGCTAATTTCCTAATATAGATAGCAATATAGATACCAATACTCTCTATGCAATAAGGTATTCATACCTTTTCAATCTAAAGTCAAGAAAGTACGCTAACCAATAACAAAATGTTCTCATATCAAATACACCTATATAGTTCGTAACTGCCATTTGCGGTTATAGATACATACGATAGCGTCCGATTTAAACTATGTTAAAAAACAATGGCTGCCATCATTGCGTAATTTTATCATTTCGCAATATTGGTCGTCTTATCTGACGATATTGCAGAGTTATGCGATATCATCGCACATTGCATATTTGTGCGAACGATGTAAGCATGATTTAAGCTGGGAGTTGTTTCTGTACATTGTGCGATTCCATAATGTCTTTTGCATACGTATCCTTCAATAAGGTAAAATGAAACACATCATTCAACTGTACTTGATATGTATTCTATTGCTAAAACATATGAAAGGAGACACATGTAGCTATCTTTAAATGAATTTACCTTCTATATACGTATATACCTCTGAATTGGCTATTTAGGTTTTCAGATTAAATTTCCACGGAATAACTTGGGTAACATACAATGTACATTATGTGCCCATGCCTTAATAATGAATGATCTGTATGATATGACAACGCCAATAGGTAAATAGCGATTTCTTCCATATAATAATGTATGTTTCAAAATGTCTCTTAGAATCCTCTCTTTTTTCCATTTTTTAGATCTGGCTGTCATTAAAGCACACAAATAACAAAATAGAAGCGGTATAGGTCAATGTTTGTAAATCAGTAATAATGATTTGAGATAATGAAACACAAGGATAGTATAAACTGATTTGTAGGCATATTAAAGCTGATAAAACATGGAAAAGACAGGACATTAACATGTCAATATACTGTTAATACTGCGTAAGGGACGCATCATGTCGGCTGTATTGTTAGCATACTGTGATTAACAGATATGTAATTGATATGGTGAAATATATTATGGGTGCACCTTTCGTAACGTAAACAAGTCGACAATTCTACCTCAGGTAGGTATCAACGGCCCATACATACCTGAATAATGCACACAGACATGCAAATCTATTAAATAAAAAAAAAGTCAAATAAAATGTAATCAAATGCTTAAATACCTAAACAAGAGTATACCTATTCATTAGGTAACATTGAATTGAGTGTAGGAACGATTTTTGATCACTCGGATCGTATTTTAAATGAGTTGTGCAGTAAGATTTTACATAGTAAGGAAGTAAGATTACCTTTACCCCGAATGACAATGTCCGTTTGATGAAAGCTCTAATATATTACCTGGGAATCTAGAATACTTCTTCGTATTAATAAAGTATCACTTATAGTTTGAAAATTGTATTAAATCGCTTATTTACTAACCGATGAAAATGGTTTACTTCTTTGAGCATTGTTCCAAAACCGATCAAAACACTGTAGGTACGTTATTACTTTGATTTCGGTTGAGTAGTACTAGATAATCGAATATATAGACCAAGTGTTTCGGGAGGATAAACAACATATGTGTATTTGACGACACTAGTCATACAAATGATCTTGGGTTCATTCAGTTAATATCGTTAAATATGAAAAGTACACTGATCAAGACGGAAGCATAAGATATATCAACGAGTCTAGAACAAAGTTAACTACATACAACTCGAGCTATTTCCTAGTTGTAAAGACCTCTTGATTCCCACCAACAAGCAAATATGATATTTAAACCTGAGATAACTATGTTTGCATTATAGGTTACTAATATTTTAACCTGAGATAACTATGTTAGAATCCTCTCGGTTAAATACCTAAGTTAAGAAGCAGAGAAACATATGTAACTTTTATAAAGAGGCTACTAAGTAAGGACCATGATAGAACGATAATAGGGTAAGTTAATAAGACGTTGGTAAAGATATATTGAAGTGCTAAATAATAAATTTAGGACTCTGGTATAGGTCTGTTAGAGCGCTATGTAATCAAGATAGGACCCTTATATAGCTATGTTTATGTTTGAAGTAATGAAGTTAGGACCTGACATAACTTTTTTCATGTTTGAAGCAATTAAGTTAGGACCCTGATATAGCTAAGCTACAGTACGAAGATATTAAGCTAGGTAGCGTATATAGTAGGACAGCCTGGCCATGGGCGATTTTTTTGTTAAGCAAATAACTTCTGTATTATGCATTAAAAATGAGAAAATGTACACTATAATTGGTGTGTTCATTATGAAGTAGTATATATACGATTTACATTTGTTAAAACTAAATACATAAATTGGTTCCGGATTTTAAATTTCCCAGCACTTTAAATAAAAAGTAGAGAAAGTAATTTTATTTATCCTTCATAGCTATATTAAAATTACAAATGTTGCATAGATTACAAATTTATACACTTTATTTGAGGCAATATATAGGGTTTACCGGCAATGTTTACATATTTGAAGAATGAGCCATATATTTCAGAATTGGGCAGTTTTACTGTACACTGCTACCTTAGGACCCCGATATAGGTGTGTTAAGATGTGAAGGTATTAAGTTAGGAGTCACGGATAGGTTATTTAGTTAATGAACTAATATACTATTTTTCGTCTGTTCTATTGTAGTTAGTGTTCCAAACGTGTCCCACTTCATCTTAAGTCTGTCGTATCTACCAATACTCCGTAGTTGATAATTGTGAGGTTAATAAGTATCTCAGGAATTAATTAATTAATACAGACTATTAACAGCATTGTAATTTTCTTCATATAAAACATGACCTACTTGATGTTTACACAGGGGAAAAATATGTTTAATACGATAGAGAGTATACAGGACCAAGGATGA
Organism: Pecten maximus; assembly: GCF_902652985.1. Taxonomy (NCBI): domain Eukaryota; kingdom Metazoa; phylum Mollusca; class Bivalvia; order Pectinida; family Pectinidae; genus Pecten; species Pecten maximus. The sequence goes on along the minus strand of NC_047031.1, from coordinate 4,274,766 downwards.
CACCCTGGCTGCCGGTGTCACCCAATGTATTTTGTATCTCTGAACACAAATATTTAAATGTTCCATATTTATATGCATCATTGCCTGAGACTTGAAATGAGTCTGAGTGCCATCATGCAAATTTACATTTTGGAATATTTTGCTTGGTACACAGGCACATCCAATACCTATATGAAATTTGATATGTCTATATGTACTTTTTATTCACTTTTTTTATCTGAGGTTATGAATGTAATGGTAACCAATGCAATTATTCATAGTAATTTTTTGCAGTGAATTATTACATTGACATTTACTACATGTAGTAACTTACCAGAATCAACGGAACTTTTAAACATCTTTATTTCTACTTTTGATCTTTAACTAGTATTCAGATGAGCTCAATTAGTACTGCTCTGCTTTATTCAATTAGAAACACTATGGACACTAGAACTAAATATGTACTTCTATTTTGTATTTACTTTTTAAATCTTATTATCGATTTATAACGTAATGTCCATTTATAATTTCTCCTATACATAATACAATATTGTTATATGGCTGTTTCTTTAATTTTTATTGGCCAATTTCCTGTTTTTTCTCACAAGTACCAAACACTGAATAGACCTGTTTGTGTTAAAATAGCTCAAATGGAAAATTTCCCAGGCATTGGCATCCTTTGGTTTGAAACTTTTGCCCCAGTCAAGGCAAGTGTGACTTTATACAAAAGCCAATCAGAATACTGGAAACAAATGATTGCTTGGCATCAGTATTGCAGACGAGATACCCTAGCAACCTTTCGCATAATAAACGAAGAGGAATTACAAGAATATTTATAGGAACCAAGACACCCGAAAAAATACTTCAGGTGCAACAAGACTATTTCGGCCGTATTTAAGTTCAAAAGGTCAGTCTGCCTGCCGAGTTTGAAAACTTTAGTCAACATGATTTGGACTGGATCGAGTTTTGGATTTCTTTCATTCATTTTAGTTGGCCATATTACAAAACAGTTATTTCCTGTTGTGTTCGGTGTACACGAGATTGTGGCTTCGGTAAACAAACTCTTGACCAGGTCCGTATAGTCTCGTGTTCACCCCAAGGAAATACAATAATTATGTAATAACCCCCGAGGAGTGAAAAAAGCTGATTTCAATACAGCTGGATAAACACAACTTGCCTCCAATTATTTTGATAATGTCATCTGCAGACTGGTAAGAAAAGTGACAGTCTGTCGCCCCATTGGAATCCGAGAACTCATATATGATAGAACATCAGAGCGAAACGCAATGGTTAGGACACTGGCTGACAAAAAAGAAAGCGCGCATTCGTGTCTACACCACATGGGCTCAGCGTGTGAAAGACCAAGTAACAATTTACCAAACTAGATGCAACTGCGGATAATTATAACTTTCCGAAGTAAGATGTGGAATACCTTCGGACAATAGCCTGTGGCTCACACGGGACATTGTACGATGTCAGATCCACTTCAGACACAATAGCAGTGTGAATTACAATAGCATGATCCAGCATGGCAACTCCAACACCGCAATCCCCATAGATGAATATTAATGCTAATGAGTATATGCATCTACCTAGCCTATGCTATTAAGGATGCTTGATGCATTTTGAAACTGTTAACCATTTTACTTAAAAGTAAAAAAAAATAAGACCAGATCCAAGTAATGGATATGTCACTATCAAACGTAATCTTCCAGGTATTAGGTATAATCGACAAGGACAACAAGAACTTTAAAGTGTAAACCAAGATAAATCGCGCAGCGTTTTTGCCAGAAAATTAACGAAGAAGTTGTTTAATCATTTTATATATATGGCTATAAATAAATAGACTACTATTGTACATGTCAGTCCCTGTGTACTAATAAAACCAAATATAAACATTTAACATTTAATTTCATTTCAATTGATACGATTTCGATGCAATGGTGTCAACTGATTTTAATTACTTTACCCCCCAAAAAACAATTACTATTTGTGGTTTGTGGGAAGCTCCTTTTTATGATTTATATGTTTTTGTTTTTTTGTTGTTTTTTTGTTGTTTTTTTTTTTTGGGGGGGGGGGGGGGGGGGGGGGGGGGCATAAATAGTACTTTATCCATGCGTATGTACATGTTTGGACCAAATCATATATATTTGTAGATACAGGAATAAGGCTACAAAAAACACATACATGTTTTAAAACCCGATCCTTAAGTGGAAACTAATTACTGATATGTGTCAAAGTTTAATCGATCTTGTGCGTTGATAGAATGCATTTGTATCATTGCTATAGGTATCAGGTTTGAAATCTACAAAGACAGTCAGCGCCGTCTTAGTTAACTCCTGAACATCAAGGTATGATACGAATCTGTTAATGAACCTGAACAATAGCAGTTCTTTGGTGTTGCTTCATTGTCTGCAGTTAACAATAAATTAATCCTATAAAAACTCGGCACGAAGACGTGTGAGGTAATTGATTGTCAGAGAGATTTAAATGCTTATCAGATAGCACATACTTTGCACATTATGTTTTATACTTTAAAATGAACCTGAAATTTATTCTAACAATTCATAATTTTCGGAATAAAATGAGCAGATGGACGAGCAAAAATTTCCGGTAAACATGGACTTTGTTCGCTAGTTCCTCATAACCAAGGCCGGAGAATAAACCCTTTTTGAAAAAAAAAGTATATTCAGTTGTTAAATATTTTTCGAACAACAGTCAGAAAGGGTTTTCGAAAATCGACTGTATTGTTCGCGGACGCTTCAAAATATGGTAGAGCATTCAGGGAAAGTCTATTTCCGGGAATCCGGCGCCCTGAATTTGCTGCACGTGCGTTAGATACGAAGGAATGCTTTAGCCGCTTATCTTGTTCACCTTTCTATCGTAACTTTTATTTTTGACAATATTAATGTTGATGCTATGGATGTTAGATGGATGGAGGGATGAAAAAAGTTGTTGCTGGTCACACTCATGAATGCATAACCAGCTTTGCATAATGTTTACATGATGTAAAACGAAGAAAACGAAACTATATTGTTTGGGGCATGTACAGTAATCTATTATTTTTCAATTGGTTGATGCACATTACATTTGCAAATCATAGAAATTATCATTTCTTGGGAAAATAATGGTACGATTTGATAAGATTATAATCGAGGAAATATATTCGGACACATGGTTGACCTACTTTGATCTGGCAACTCATTGCTAGGAAAACATCAGTAATATAATTCACATATCGGATATCAGATTAATTAACACTTGTCTATTTACTAAAAACAATAATATCTTGCAGAACAATGCGGTAGTCGGTGTCGTGATAGTGGTTTTGTAACAGAACGGTGCACATGTATATGCTATTTAATCCGCTTTGAAAGCGGCGATACGTATGTACATGAGATGTCTTTTATTAATGGCTTTATCTTCGCATGATCTCAATTACTTATGTTATCGTTTAATTTATCGCTTTGTGTAGACAGGCAGTGCATGATAGCTTTTATCATAAAACATTTTGATTGTTACAGTACAGAAGCTGGTCTTCCCTCCAGATTCGTCATTGAAACATAAAAACATACAATAATTGGGGTCGTTTTATTAAAAACCAAATACATATTTTTAACATATTGCCTCTCACCAAAACGGTCGAAATGGTTTCAACTACGTCAGAACTAAGTCTGGATGTTTGTAGAGATGACCGAAAACAATAACATTTGTTAATCCATTTCGGTTTCGGTTGAGTAGTACTAGATAATAATTATAAATAAATAGACTACTATTGTACATGTCAGTCCCTGTGTACTAATAAAACCAAATATAAACATTTAACATTTAATTTCATTTCAATTGATACGATTTCGATGCAATGGTGTCAACTGATTTTAATTACTTTACCCCCCAAAAAACAATTACTATTTGTGGTTTGTGGGAAGCTCCTTTTTATGATTTATATGTTTTTGTTTTTTTGTTGTTTTTTTGTTGTTTTTTTTTTTTTGGGGGGGGGGGGGGGGGGGGCATAAATAGTACTTTATCCATGCGTATGTACATGTTTGGACCAAATCATATATATTTGTAGATACAGAAATAGAGGCTACAAAAAACACATACATGTTTTAAAACCCGATCCTTAAGTGGAAACTAATTTCTAATATGTGTCAAAGTTTAATCGATCATGTGTTTTGATAGAATGCATTTGTATAATTGTTATAGGTATCAAGTTTGAAATCTACAAAGACAGCAAGTGCCGTCTTAGTTAACTCCTGAATATAAAGGTATGATACGAATCTGTAATTACTTATGGGAGTGTTAATGGACTTGAACAATAGCAGTTCTTTGGTGTCGCTTCATTGTCTGCAGTTAACAATAAATCAATCCTAAACAAACTCGACACGGAGACGTGTGAGGTAATTGATTGTCAGAGATATTTAAATGCTTATCAGATAAAACATACTTTGCAAATTATGTTTTATACTTTAAAAATGAATCTCAAATTTATTTTAACAACTTATAATTTTCGGAATAAAATGAGCAGATGGACGAGCAGAAATTTCCGGTAAACCTGCACTTTGTTCGCTAGTCCCTGCATAACCCATTCCGGAGAATACACGCTTTTTGAAAAAAAGGTATATTCAGTTGTAAAATATTTTTCAAACAGTCACAAAGGGTTTTCGAAAATTGATTGTAACGTTCGCGGACGCTTCAAAAATATGGTAGAGCATTCAGGGAAAATCTATTTCCAGGCATCCGGCGCCTTTAATTTGTTACACATGCGTTAGATACGAAGGGATGCTTAGCCGCTTATCTTGTTCACCTTTCTATCGTAACTTTTATTTTTGACAATATTAAAGTTGATGCTATGGATGCTAGATGGATGGAGGGATGAAAACAGTTGTTGCTGGTCACACACATGCATGCATATATCAACTAGCAATAATGGTTACATGATTTAAAACGACGAAAACTAAACTATATTGTTTGCGGCATGTACAGTAATCCATTATTTTCCAATTGGTTGATGCACATTATATTTGCAAATCATAGAAATTATCATTTCTTGGGAAAATAATGGTACCATGTGATAGGATTATAATCGAGGAAATATATTCGGACACATGGTTGACCTACTTTGATCTGGCAACTCATTGCTAGGAAAACATCAGTAATATAATTCACATATCGGATATTAGATTGAAAGGTCTTATACTTGATAGAGCTCAATTGGCATATTTTACTGTATCATATATGTACAGTTTAAATAGACAAATATTCAACGTTTGTTAATCCGTATCACCAAATATCTCCTCCTGGTGCCAACATTCGTATGTTCTGTATTCATTGTATTAATATGTAATCGATTATAGTAATATATGATATTCGAGGCATCTATCTGAAACATCCTGTCAAATGCAAAATTAAATGTCTCACATGTCTATTTAAAACAAGTTTCCTGACATTTTAGAATCAAGTAACATATAAAGAAACAGAACTACTACTTATCCAATTAATTATGTAATGTCTTGATTAGAACATGGTATAATATACACATTGTTCTTATTTGCATCTAGACACAAAATATAATATATATCTGACGAGTAACAGTTCACTGGGCTGTTCCCATGAAACAGCTATATAATATGCCATTTTGCCATAAGGCTGTATACACACTTCAATAAGCTAAGAACCATGCACTCTATATACACACGAACAGAACAATGATTTAACAAAACGTTTTTGTTTTTGTTTTTGTTTTTTTTGTTTGTTGTTTTTATTTTTTGGGGGTGGGGGGTGGGTGGGGGTTATTAATTAACACTTTTCTATTTACTAAAACAGTAATATCTTGCAGAACAATGCGGTAGTCGGTGTCGTGATTGTGGTTTTGGAACAGAACGGTGCACATGTATATGCTATTTAATCCGCTTTAAAAGCGGCGATACGTATGTACATGGGATGTCTTTTATTAATGGCTTTATCTTCGCATGATCTCAATTACTTATGTTATCGTTTAATTTATCGCTTTGTGTAGACAGGCAGTGCATGATAGCTTTTATCATAAAACATTTTGATTGTTACAGTACAGAAGCTGGTCTTCCCTCCAGATTCGTCATTGAAACATTAAAACATACAATAATTGGGGTCGTTTTATTAAAAACCAAATACATATTTTTAACATATTGCCTCTCACCAAAACGGTCGAAATGGTTTCAACTACGTCAGCACTAAGTCTGGATGTTTGTAGAGATGACCGAAAACAATAACATTTGTCAATCCAAGTCAGTAAAATAGCTATGATAGGGTCTAAGACCCTTGGATAGCTTAACTAGTGTCCAAGTTCACTAACCTAGAATTCCAAACTTGTGTTAGGTTACTAGGTTACTACGTTAGGGTTCTAAGGTAGGTATGTTAAGGCTATATGTATATAAACTAGGACACGTATATAGCTATGTCAGAGAACTGGTCTGCTAGGTAACGGCTCTGAGATTGCTATGCTAGGGCGCCAGGTTAATTACTCTATTGGGGCCTCAAAATATCTCAGTTAGGACCCTAAGTACTATGTAAGTGCCAAGAAATAAGTTTATCTTGAGTTACTTAATCAAGACTTTAGGATAGCTATGTTAGGGCCCTAGATTACTAAGTTCGGTCCTTGACCTTGGAGGGTGTAATGATCATGTAATGTACAAGGGCTATCAAGCAAAGTAAAACGTAAAGATGTTTTCTCGTATTTTAGAAAAAATAACCATAACATTTATTGCTTACAAGATACACATTTCACAGAAGATAAAGAAGAGCTCATCAGAAATGAATGGGGGCATGATGCATATTTTTCATCTTTTCGCCGAAATTCTCGTGGGGTAGCCATACTTTTTAATAATAACTTTGAGTTTAAAATTCACAAGGGAAAAAAAGGGCACATCAGCAATGTTATAGCTCTAGAATTAGAAAGTGAAAGTTCACATATTAAAATCATAAATGTATATGGTCCTAACCAGGATAGTCCAGACTTGTACACTAACATTTCTGAAACGATTGAGGAATCCAATTGTACTCACAGTATTATTTGTGGCGATTTCAATCTTGTTTTAAGCCCCGATCTTGACTACGACAATAGTTACAGAAATGTTTACAATCCAAGAACCAATTTATATTTGCTTCGTACGATATTTCTACGATACAAATATAGGAATTGGATGTTTTATTTATTATGTAGCGCTAACGCGTTATAAACAATAGGTCTGTATCAGATCGCTTTTATGCACCGGAAACGCAATACATTTTAAACGCATTGCCGATGAAGCAGCCTATTGGCCTATGTGATTGCCATGAAAAGAAGACAATTCATATTTGTTTATCATTACTGAGCTTGATGTATATCCTGTCTGGAACAATAAATCGTTCTGAAAAGATATGACATCTTTATATTGTATTTCAAGTAACTTACCTATGAGATCTGGATCAAAACAGACCGACCGCAATTTTCACTAAATAACATCAAAAATGTGCAGGTCATTCCACTCGACTGGCATTGTTCCCGCCATATTTGTTTCCCTGTAAACATCAACTCTCTAATCAAAGTCAGTGATATGTTATGTTAAAGACTAGTTGCTAGATATTCACAGAATGTAGTTGATTACGTTTCATTTTGCCTAATAACTTGATTTAAGGTATATGTATATTTTTTCCATTGAGATCAATTTTTATTTGAAATATAAACTTGATGCATAGAGTTCAGGGATCATAAGGAATAAATCGTAACTACAAATAATGGTTGTTTTGTCAGTTATAAAAATGACTTATTATTGATTTTAGTTTTCCTCATACAATTTTCTTCAACATAATTCAAATATATATATATATAGATAATTCCAAATGAGTAATCATAATTAATCGTGATTTTGACCTGTTTTCAGGAGTAATCTCAAAATTAATACTGGCCTTTTATATATAAACATAAAGTAGCAGGGGCAATGGTAATCATTTCACAAAGATGGTAATGAAAGGAAAAAAGATCAACGTACTTTCGTTAAAACGTTTTTTCTTTTTAATTTCAACAATACAATTATTGTATTATAATGACTTAAAGCCCTAAGGAGGTGAAAACAAGAATTGACAAGTATTTATATCGTTTTTATATGACAGAAGTTATTTAACAGTTATAAAAAAAAACTCTGGTGACATCCATGTTGATTTACCATTGCTTGGTTTCATACAAAGCGTTTGTTTTATATCTACTGTAACACATAAATAGAACTGGCCACATATTGCATTCTAATTCAGACATCTGTTAATCTCCGTACCTTTAAGTGATATTCCCAAAACTTCACAAAAGGCGTCATTCATATTTGTACACAATATATCAGATGTCCGGGTCGAGCACGTGTGCAACATAAATTGAGTTGTAAAGAAGCCATACCAGTTACAATAATATAACTCTTTAACACGCAAGATATTTATTTCATAGAATTTCTTAGTAATTTGTAGGAAAACCGCAAAAGACGTTACCGATGGGATGACTACTGTATACTAAGTACAAACACTACAAAGCGTAACACTTTTAAACACTGCACAAAAAAGTCTTGCCTATCAACTTGTCAATCAATTATTAGTTTTCAGTGTTTGTTAGTTACCGTCAAAACAACTCATTTCATTCTCCAAACATAAAAACACATAGAACATTCACATTCATAGGTTTTGTCGTCCTACTATTATGCGTGAGTAAGCCTGAAATCAGGTAAATACAATCATACATAATTTGTTATCACACTTTGCCGCACATAAAAAAATGATACATTCAAAATTTCAAAAATAACAAAACAAACTTTGAAATGATAATTTCCTGATTTTCAAAACATTTCAGTCAAAAGTTTAAAATATCCAGAAGCCGTTAGCATATAAAATAATGTATTTATTGATATTTAGTCTAAAACTGAGATATATACATGATGACATGTTCAGCTAACTATGAATGAATTTCAACATATATGACGATATAATATATTTGATAACTTATCCTATACGAATGAAATAACTAAGTAGGTGTACTGATTATGATTATTCAATTTAGTAACTTACGATGCGCAATCTGTGCCGTTTGCCTCAATACGAAATGTTCCGTATGATATGAAGATATATACCATATACTCAAAATATATATCTTTTCCAATTTTTATCAAATCTACCTAATATTTACAAAACCAAACTAGAGGGAATATATGTCTACGTTTATAAGTCAGTAACAATTATTTAATGTTGCACAAAAATAGTTTTATAAACAGATCTGCATAAGGCTTTATGCTGATAAAACAAGACTAAGGCACTGCATAATTAACATGGCAATATACTATTTGATCTGATATAAGGGATGCATCTTGGCGGATGTTTTGTTCGCATACTGTGGATAATATGCATATTATTGATATAACATTTTAGATGCACACTTCGGAATTTGAAAATAAAACTATCCCGGCAGTGTAGCAACGACCTATGTGGCACGCATGCTTGTCTATTGGAAACAAATGTCATTATTCATTTAACAAGGTTACCAACAAGATCGATTCACACTTCTTGTTCTAGTCGCAAAATATTTTCCATCAATGACAATTATTAAATTATCTATGGTATGAAACTTAAGAATATCAAAAATAAGGAGAACCTTACCCTTAATGTATCTTGTCCAATTTGTAATATTGCAGAAGGAATCGTATCATATATTCGACAAAAATAAATATATGATTTAATTTCTTAACTTAATATCGCCACGTTTGTATGCAATTCAATATCAATATAAAAAGACAATACTTAATACTAATGTTTGGTATCGTAGTGGCACCGCAGTGGCAGAGAATGATAACCGAGTTTGCTGTATGACTGCCGTACAATACCATTAGAACGACATCACTCAAGTGCCACTATAGGGCTTCCTATAGTAAAATATAAACATTGATTTACACTAAATGATATTATATTGCATCTTTAGCACGGAATTAAATCAAAATGTAAAAAAAGAAGTATAGCGTGTTTAAACATTCAAATAAAACCAATGTTCATAAACTTAAAGCATCCACTTGAAATATTTAAACACAATGCGATCATTAAAAGAGGTATTCCACGCTTGTTATTAAAAGCTATTATTGATCTGCACCTTTAAAAAAAACCTTTAGATGGCATTTAATTTTTTTTTCAACATAACAATACGTATATCTCCATTGGTCAATTGAGACACGCTGGAATACACCCGGTTATTATATAATAGGACTGTCAAAATATATCCCCAACAGAAGACGCACTCTGGATCAAAGGCTTTGTTTCATTTTATTCACAGTTATTGGGTAAGTATGCATAGTGCTGCTGGGTGTCTTCGGCAGTATGCTTCAGTGAGATAGCACTTGAAATCGGCAAAAGTTCCGGCCTATCACAAGGAGACTTAACACGAACATACCGCAGCCTCCCAAAACACACATACGCACTCACCACACGCATACATGTCGCACGCACGGGAGGCCGTCCTTAAATGACCTTAGATGTTAATAGGACGTTAAACAAAATAAACCAAACCAAACCAAAACTCATTATTAGTTTTGATGGGATCGCGGTTGTATGTTTAACATGTTAAAATTGAATCTGATATAAATTATTACATTTCATAATTTTAACGACACACTGAGTAGTTGACGAGCAGAAATAAGATACATTTTAATGTAGTAGCCACTAATATTAGTTGTGTGAGTGTTATTTACTGTTATTTAATATCACTTTCCAGGTACGTAACTACAACATATATTGATAAAGAGAAACACAGATACTAGTTGACACAATGGCAATAGAAAAAACGTATTAGAACAAGTGGTTGACATGCTTTTTACGAAAATTGCCTTTTAAATAACACTTTCATAGATAATTTGAATAATGGCTATCACATTTGAACCTGAAGGGATATGAAGGTAATACTTGAATTACTTAAACAATTATATGTCAATGAATATTAAACTGAATGGAAAGGACAGAGCTGTTGGGTTACTTACATATACGTCTGCACTGTTTGGTGGCTTGGGTCGATAGAGAGTGAACGTGTACACAGTGTGTCTTAGCCAGGAACCTAGAATGTGTGTTATATAGCATATACCTTTAAGAGTGTGCCTGTTGCTATTTTTAGATTTATTCCACGAAATTGTTTTTGTTAAAAATAAACAGCGAAATCAGAAATGTGAACACGTCAACTATGCTAGCTCTGGTATTAAGAGCCCGCACAAACCTGTTAAATGCGCACAGTCAAAGATTAGATCGAAATGATTGCTGGGTTGAAATAAGTACATACATGCCTAAACAATATATGTATCTATAATTGGTCATGTAGTTATATGGACAGTACATACAAATAATTGAATTGTTGAATTTCCGAGGCAATCTGCCCCGATGTCAAGACAAGCAAATTACAAACGATCACATATAGACAAAGAATATGTATCAGATACATAGATTTAGTAAATATACCACAAAAAATATCGTTATGTGACAATGATCCCCTCGGTCGATAATTTATTCGCCGAAAGCCTAATTGTAATTAATTTGAAAATATCTTAAGTGGTGTACAGATGGTAAAACTCAATGAATCAATAAATAAAGGAATACATACCATACTAAGAATGTTTAACAAAATGATAGCTTATGTTAAATCGATGTAAATAGTAAATGGTTTTTTTCCATCACAATATGTTCATTTTGGCCCAAACAGCGGGTGTCAGTGACAATTTCAGGTGGTAAATCCCATACATTATATTCCGGACACTCACTTGCCATTGTACAGTGTCAGATCCATATGAGGCATAAGAGCAGTGGCAAGTACAATGTTTAGATCAAGCAATACAGCTAAAATATCACCATTCCCATAAATCATTTGTATTGCTAGTGTCCTATTGTGCAAAGATATATGGGGGTATGTGCCCAAGTAGCCAGTGTTGTATACTGTTTTAGGATAGTACATACATTTCTTAGCCAGTTACCATTTGCATCCAAAGTCAAAAGGTTGGAGACAAACTTCAAGTAATGTAGATTTCGCTACCAACAGTCATCTTCCAGATATTAAGTATGGTCGACTTGGACAATGAAAACTGCGATGTAGACCAACACCGATATGGTAATTAGATTCTAGGACGAGGAAGTCACATTGGGTTAGTGTGTCCACCAATATACATATATGTAGCGTTCTTGTCAGAAAATTGATTCAGCAGTTGTAAGAGCATTTAATATTTCTGTTTATCTAGGATTGGCTATTGGTTTAGGCCATGAGTGCTAATAAAACCAGGTATCAACATTTTATTTCCGTTCACTTTACATTATTTTAATGCACATCATATTTATTTCATATTTAATGCTATTTTTTTTTGATAATACACAGTAATGTTATCAAATAATTATAATTAATTTTAACAGAAAACCTAATAATTATTTTTGTCAATTAGTTTTAACTGTTTGAAAATGTTGTTAGCACATAATAACGAATGGACTTCAAAAGGAAGTTGTATTATTGGCCTTCAGAAATGTAAAAAGAACAATGTTCTTAATAAAGGCCATACCATGCTTATCTTTTGTTCTTAATGTGTTTAGATATGTAACTTTTGACTTTGCGAATGGTATTTAACATGTTATTGTCAGCATGTCAGCACACACAAAAAAAAAAATAAAAACTATTGAAGCATTTTTTTAAGGTGAAATATTTTATTCATTTTCGGCACAAAAAAAGGCACTATGTTCTATAAAAAGCTAGGACGATAAGGCTATCATAACACATGCAAGCTATCGTATTTGCTATATTTTCATAAAATATCGATCGTATGATTTTAATTAAAAATCTTTGTATATCCTTATAGGTACCAGGTTTGGAATATATTAAGAAAGAAAGAACCGTCTTATTGAACTCCTGAACTTCCAGGTATGATATGAACCTGCTATTTAGTGTACGTTGTGGTCTCAAAATTACAAATGCGAGTTTTGATGAACATGAATAATAGTCGTTCATTGGTGTTGCTTTATTGGCTGCAGTTAATAATACAACAACCACATACAAACCAAAACAAGTTTGCGTGAGAGGTAATCAGGTGTGGGAGAGGTTTAAATGCCTATAAAATTGTGTATGTATTACAAAATGTACGTTGAGCAGTTGGACGAGCAGAGGTTTTCGGTAGATCAGGGTTAAGCTTGTTTTGAAGATTGTTCGAATCGAACAGAATACAAATCGGCACTTCCTTAGTTGCTATATAATAGACCCAAGCGTTTTAAAGCTGGCAAGCTGGCACAATTTCAATATCAACACAATTGTATTGACTTTGAATATGTTAGAATGATTAGTCATCAAGAAACGCCTATTTAAGTTCATTCCAAATTATTACAACCAAATTGATATTCACATGTGTTATTCTGCAGTGGTATCCACTATCATAAGCAAGGGTAGATGATAACTCCAAATTAATTTAAGCGTTAAAGAAATTCATTAAATCAATTACAACAATATAATTGATGCAGATTTACTGATGAGCTGACACGTACGGATTATATAGGAGACAGGTCATAAAGTCCCTGAACACATTGACCCTCTACCAAACAGAGATGCATGGGTGTTCATTATCAACTCTGCATATTAATTCATTTCATATTGGGAGAGCTTCAATTTGTAGGATATTTCTTACTCAATCTTCGGAGTTCTTTCAAATGATATAATGAAAATAGTACGATTATAAATAATTACAAGTTAACCGGTAATAAGTATTTATATATTAAAGTATTTAAAACATTGCCGTATCCATCCACCTAACGAATATATATATATAAAAGACCAGTTACATTGGGTTCTAATATTTTTTCATCTAGGGAAAGCATGGTCTTTGATTGATATGTGCAGTATTGTTCTATCTATAGTTACATTATCTTTAACATTTGTCTTTCAAACACATGTACCTGTAGTATTCCAACCAACTGGTTTTCATTTGACAGAAATAGTGACATTGACCTTTGACATCCGAGTCTTGAAGAGTACTTAAGGCATTGGGCACCAACCAAACAAGAGGCCTTATGGGCCTACATTAGTCATCTTCTTCTCTAGACCTCTTTTTGATATTGATAAAACAAAGGTTTAAACATTTAAACATAAAAAAAAAAATAACAAAAACAAAAAAACAACTTTACACAGATGGTCTTAATTTAGACAATCAAAGCTGGTAATTGTGTAAAGTGAACTTAATTTTACATCTTTATACCGTGCTTATACAGGCCATCATTCAGAACTGACTGAAAAAAAAACCATGCTATTCTTTTTAAATTTGTTGTTGACATTTCTCTCATCTTCAATAACCAAAGTTGTTTTTTTTAATTTCACATTTTCATGACTAAGATTAATAGGCCAAATACAGTAAAAACTCTCTACTAACCCCACTGACCCTTAAAACAAATCTTGAATGTTTTTTTCCCCCCCCAAAAAAAATCAGTGTTTTTTATTGTTATGCAAATACTTGATAAGAATGTGTAGTCCATTCCTGTTTAAACATCCGGGTCAGTAATACAAGGTACATTATACAAAATATTTTGGGAAATATTCTGTTTTTATATGATCAAATGAAAGATAATTGATAACTAACTTCTTAACCTAGAGGGAAAGACATACTTAGGTTGCCAGTGCTGGAACAATTAAAAAAAAAACAAAAAAAAAAACGTTTTTCACATTAATACTACATGGATATGAGACAAACACGAACACACCGCAGACCCCTGATCCATGCATTAATGCACACATTCATCACAAACATGTGTGTCACTATCGGAAAAGGCCGTCCATAATTATAAAGGGCCCCAGATGTTGAAAAAGTGTGGGGGGTTAAATAATAAATTACCATTTATTTTGATATCGAGTACATGTGTGTTGGTTTAGCAGAAAAGTAGTTATCCAAAGTTCGCATGTTCGATCCGTAGTGGAGGCATTGATGGAAATAAATTTTTATCATCCTCTAAGCCAATTTTGGATTAATTCATGAACATGAATAAATCATCGATCAATGATCAGGTACATATCTCAGTGGTCGAGTGTAGTACTGTACGTCAAGAGTTTGCAGGGTCTCGAGTTTGAACTCTTGTCTGGCTACTATCTTTATCTTGGTACATAGTTTGCAAGCATGCAAATCCTTGTTTAAAGCATTGAGAGGATGCTAAAGCAACAGGATATCCGAGCTGTTGTCTTTGGGTGCGAATATTTGATAAAAGGAGGGAGGAATATTGCAAAACTGGACTCGGTTGATCATCGGCGACCAGATAGCTCAGTGGTAGAGTGTTCATCTAGAATGTTGTGGGTCCTTTGTTCAAACCCCGGTCTCGCTACTACATTTTCTCTTTCTCCTGTTACATGTCTGTTTACCTATGATTTATCTAAATCTGTGACACATTTGATACATGCACATATATGTCCGTTTTTGTTGTTTGCATAAACAGTATGATTAATATCCAAAATAAATATAAATATTCTTTACCACTTTCAAAAGTAGTTTATTTCTTTAAAATTTAGTAAAAATGTCCTCTTTTTTAGGTAAGCCTCCCCCCTTAAAATAATCATCAATCTCCGATATTGCTCTCCTGAAAGTATGGCACGTATGCCGTTTACCCTGTAACTCATGACCAGCAAACCTGTGACAGGCTGTGAGTCATAGAGTAGAAAGACATAAGTGGTAAACATAAGTATGAAGTCAATATAGGGGGTGGAGACAGAGACGTGTATATCATATGCATGTCTCTTCCAGAAGGTAGAAAATTGTAGTCATCCAGGCGAATCTGCCGTGGATACAGACATTTAAATTATTATGCAGTGTTAACAAAAGGATACGATAGTAACATGGCCCTGTGTCAGGGTCAGCTGAGGGTAGTCAGATCAGACCTGCAGACCAGTCAAATTTAAACAAAGATGCACTGTACCTGAGAAGTACAAATATTCTTGATAGACCAACCCCGCGGATAAGTAAATAGATCGACTATGGTTCATATATATAAACACTGTCAAAACGAAAGTAGGTCTAGCCCAACTAGGTGAAGCAAATACTGCTATTTTCGCAATAAATGTTCGTTTTACTTGATACGATAGCTATGAAGAAAATCAGTGTTACCTTGCTTTGTATTTTAGCATATTGGTGTCTCAAAAAATGCAATAATAATCCGGTAATGTTCAATGAACTTCTGTTTTATTATCGTCATGTGTTCCGGGTCACGTTCTAATAGCATGTGGGCTTCCGTTACGTCATCAAATTCAATTCCTGAGCATTTATTGGGAAATCTAAATCAACACTTAAAATGAAATGAAGCGAAAGAAATAAAAAAAATCATTGTGATCAGTATTGAGTGCAACATTAAAATTTCATGGTAATTAAATGCTACGGTTTGCTAACCTAAAACATAAGTGAGTGAAATCAAATTATTTTAAAATTCATATTTCGTTTCTATTACATTCTTATTTTTTTTTATCACAAGATCGTTTAGAAGCTTTGCAGTACTGACCCTTTCAAACGCACATATGCTTTGATTTTAACAAAGATGGCGATCTTAAGCTGTGAGGCGGTTTAGATTGGAATTAAATTGCGTATATTTCGGCAAGTAAACATCGTACAAGGTTCCTGTGTGATCAGATCATCTAATTCTGTCAATATTTATTTAGAACTGTTGTTGTTTAGTCGCTACGGTCATTAACATAAAAATTCGATTTATTATATAAATACTTTAATTATAATGAAAACACTATTGTTGTTACATCACAATATCTATATTGTCCATTCCATCACAATTGATATTGATGTTGTTAATTGAATTAAGATATATGATAGTGTCATGGTTTCACTACAGCAGTAGTTGAGTGTTATAAGTTATAGTATCTAAACTTATGTTTATGTTTAAGTTGTGAGGAATATTACGTATCAAATATTTCAGTTTGGTAAATGCATTCAGTAAAAATGAAGTCCAAGATATTTGAATATATTGGTACTTTGTATTTAGTTATCATATTGAGACTCAATTGAGTTGTTGAATTGTGTTAAAAAATATTGTTTGTAGTATCGATTGGTAGTAGATTTAATAGACCCAGGACCGAGCCCTGTTGGATTCCTGCTTTCACGTCATTTAGTTTTTGTTTTTCTATGGGTTTTTCCCCAACTAGCGATCTCTTCCATATCATAATTTGTGTTTCTTAGAATTCCCCCCCCTTTTTCCATTGATAACATCTGGCTGTCTTTAAAGCAAAAATAAAATAGAAGCGGTATAGGTCAATGTTTGTAAATCAGTAATAATCATTTGAGATAATGAAACACAAGGATAGTATAAACTGATTTGTAGGCATATTAAAGCTGATTAAACATGCAACAGACGGGACATTAACATGTCAATATACTGTTTATACTGCGTAAGGGACGCATCATGTCGGCTGTATTGTTAGCATACTGTGATTAACAAACATGTAATTGATATGGTGAACTCTATTATGGGTCCACATTTGGAATGTAAACAAGTCGACAATTCTACCTCAGGTAGGTATCAACGGCCCATACAAACCTGAATAATGCACACAGACATGCAAATCTATTAAATAAAAAAAAAGTCAAATAAAATGTAATCAAATGCTTAAATACCTAAACAAGAGTATACCTATTCATTAGGTAACATTGAATTGAGTGTAGGGACAATTTCTGATCACTCGGATCGTATTTTTAAATGAGTTGTGCAGTAAGATTTACATAGCAAGGAAGTAAGATTACCTTTACCCCGAATGACGATGTCCGTTTGATGAAAGCTCTAATATATTACCTGGGAATCTAGAATACTTCTTCGTATTAATAAAGTATCACTTATAGTTTGAAAATTGTATTAAATCGCTTATTTACTAACCGATGAAAATGGTTTACTTCTATGAGCATTGTTCCAAAACCGATGAAAACACTGTAGGTACGTTATTACTTTGATTTCGGTTGAGTAGTACTAGATAATCGAATATATAGACCAAGTGTTTCGGGAGGATAAACACCATATGTGTATTTGACGACACTAGTCATACAAATGATCTTGGGTTCATTCAGTTAATATCGTTAAATATGAAAAGTAAACTGATGAAGACGGAAGCATAAGATATATCAACGAGTCTAGAACAAAGTTAACTACATACAACTCGAGCTATTTCCTAGTTGTAAAGACCTCTTGATTCCCACCAACAAGCAAATATGATATTTAAACCTGAGATAACTATGTTTGCATTATAGGTTACTAATATTTTAACCTGAGATAACTATGTTAGGATCCTCTCGGTCAAATACCTAAGTTAAGAAGCAGAGAAACATATGTAACTTTTATAAAGAGGCTACTAAGTAAGGACCATGATAGAACGATAATAGGGTAAGTTAATAAGACGTTGGTAGAGCTATATTAAAGTACTAAATAATAAAGTTAGGACTCTGGTATAGGTCTGTTAGAGCGCTATGTAATTAAGATAGGACCCTTATATAGCTATGTTTATGTTTGAAGTAATGAATTTAGGACCTGACATAACTTTTTTCATGTTTGAAGCAATTAAGTTAGGACCCTGATATAGCTAAGCTACAGTACGAAGATATTAAGTTAGGTAGCGTATTACAGTAGGACAGTCTGCCCATGGGCGATTTTTTTTGTTAAGCAAATAACTTCTGTATTATACATTAAAAATGAGAAAAAAAATGTACACTATAATTGGTGTGTTTATTATGAAGTAGTATAAATAGCCTTAACATTTGTTAACACTAAATAAATTAATTGGTTCCGGATTTTAAATTTCCCAGCACATAAATTTTTTTAGAAAAAATAAATTTATTCATCCTTCAGAGCTTCATTATTACTGTACACTGTTACCTTAGGACACCGAAATAGATATGTTAATATGTGAAGGTATTAAGTTAGGAGTCACGGATAGGTTATTTAGTTAATGAACTAATATACTAGTTTTCGTGTTACCTATTGTAGTCAGTGTTCTAAATGTGTCCCACTTCATCTTAAGTCTGTCGTATCTACCAATACTCCGCAGTTGATAATTGTGAGGTTAATCAATATCTCAGGAGTTAATTAATACAGACTATTAACAACATTGTAATTTTCCTCATATAAAACATTACCTACTTGATTATACACCTGACAAAAAATATGTTTTTAGTACTTTAATATAGCTTTACCAACGTCTTATTAACTTATTAGTATCCTATCATTGTTCTATCATGGTCCTTACTTAGTAGTGTAGCGTCCTAATATAGTTATCTCAGGTTAAAATATCAGTAACCTAAAATGCAAACATAGTTATATCAGGTTAAAATATCAGTAACCTATAATACAAACATAGTTATCTCAGGTTAAAATATCAGTAACCTAAAATGCAAACATAGTTATATCAGGTTAAAATATCAGTAACCTACAATACAAACATAGTTATCTCAGGTTAAAATATCAGTAACCTACAATACAAACATAGTTATCTCAGGTTAAAATATCAGTAACCTACCATACAAACATAGTTATATCAGGTTAAAATATCAGTAACCTACAGTACAAACATAGTTATATCAGGATAAAATATCAGTAACCTACCATACAAACATAGTTATATCAGGTTAAAATATCAGTAACCTACAATACAAACATAGTTATCTCAGGTTAAAATATCAGTAACCTACAATGCAAACATAGTTATCTCAGGTTAAAATACTAGTAACCTACAATACAAACATAGTTATCTCAGGTTAAAATATCAATAACCTACAATACAAACATAGTTATATCAGGTTAAAATATCAGTAACATACAATACAAACATAGTTATATCAGGTTAAAATATCAATAACCTACAATACAAACATAGTTATATCAGGTTAAAATATCAGTAACCTACAATACAAACATAATTATGTCAGGTTAAAATATCAATAACCTACAATACAAACATAGTTATATCAGGTTAAAATATCAGTAACCTACAATACAAACATAGTTATATCAGGTTAAAATATCAGTAACCTACAATACAAACATAGTTATACAAGGTTAAAATATCAGTAACCTACAATGCAAACATAGTTATATCAGGTTAAAATATCAGTAACCTACAATACAAACATAGTTATGTCAGGTTAAAATATCAGTAACCTACAATACAAACATAGTTATATCAGGTTAAACTGAGTAACCTTAGTTCTAAACAAAAATCATTTGAATTTAGCTTTAAAATATAAAGGAATCATTGGTGTGTAAGGTTAATTAAGTCGTTAAAAGAAACTACATGCTAAGGTTTTTTTTTCTTTCAGTTGAGATTCACCATTTATTTATTCATTTATTAATTAATTTAACCTAAACCAATAATACTTATAATCGAATCTGAACTTTATGTCATGCTGCCTTTGGGGATATTGTGTGGAGTTGTACCTCCGCTGAAAACTTTCCTGTTCGGGTATAAGATCACTCTTCTGACCCTAACCAGCAAATAATGCCAACGTATATGACAGAAGCCGACAAGCTTGGTCATTTTCATTCGGTTTACCATTCTTTTAAGACCGATTATTTTAATTATTTAATTATAACACGCTCGTAAGTTATTTTTTTAAAGCTACAAAAGATAGTCGCTAAAGCTCGTGTCTTTTGTTCCATTTAAAAGATAACTTACTCATGTAAAATAAATTCAATATCCAGCAAGCACTTGTTTGCACGGGGATAAAAAACAAACATTGTAAGGACGACTCTTTGTTTACCCGACAGCTAAACACAAATACAGACATTTTATTACAATTGAAACAAATATTTTAATTAAACGACCTATCATTTCCAAGTGATGCTATGTTTGAATGTTTCAATGACAATTGCCAAATTGGAAGGGAGCACCAGCCTTCTGTACTGTTACAAATCATTTTTTGTATGATAAAAGCTAACATGCACAGACTGCCAATACAAACCGGTAAATTAAACGATAACATAAGTAATTGTGTTCATGTGAAGATAAAGTCATTAATACCCATTGACATACGTAACGCCAAATAGGGTATTGTTCTGCTAGATATGATTGTTATTATCAAATAGACAAGTCGTCCTATAATAACACCCCTACCCCACGATCAAATGCTTTGATTAAATGTATTCGTATCATTCTTATAGGAATCAGGTTTGAAATCTACAAAGATAGACAGCGCCGTTTTATTTAAATCATGAACTTCAAGGTATGATACGAATCTGTAATTATACAGAAGAGTGTTATTGAACATGAACAATAGCAGTTCTTTGGTGTTGTTTTTCTGGCTTCAGTTAATAATACTAATCATAAACTTACTCGCCAAAAAGACGTGGACATTATACAATTACTGCCTTCTGTAAAGGTGTACACGAGAATATACAAACCTGGTCTGGAGTTTGTTTATGGAGGCTGCAGTCTCGTGAACACCGACCACAACAGGCCATAACTGTTTTGTAATATGGCTAACTAAAATGAATGAAACAACCAAGGCTCGATAAAGTCTAAATTATGTTGACTAAAAATGTCAAAGTCAGCATGCATACTGACCTTTGGAGCTTAAATACGGCCGGAATAGTCTTGTTGCACTTGAAGTATGTTTTCCGGTGTTCAAAAAGTCTTGTTTTCTTTATATTATCTTGTAAGTCCTCTTCATGTACTGAAACGTTGTAGGGGTATCTCGTCTGCGATAGTGTAAATAAAGTGATGTCGAACAATCGTTTGTTTTCAGCATTCTGATTGGTTATTGTATAAAGTAACACTTTTCCTGATTAAGGGTAAAGATTGTCGACCTGTTGGTGCTATTTATAGCACATGGCGTCGGCAATGCCTCGGGAATCTACTATCTGGGCTATTTTTAACACAAACAGGTCTACTCGCTGATTTGTACTTTTGAGAAAAACAGAAAACTGGCCTATACAAATTAAGGAAACAATTAAGCAATATTGCAATATTATGTATTGGAAGAATTCTAAAAGTACTTGACAACAAGTCAACAATAATATTAAAAAAGTAAATACAAAATAGAAGTGCATATTTAGTTCTAGTATTCATATTGTTCCCTTTCGAATAAACAGAGCAGAATTAATTGAGCTCATCTTCATACTAGGTAATTAATGTAGCAAATGTAAATGGTATAAGTCAACATGTGTATTAAATGTCAATGAAGTAGAATTTTTTTATGAATAATTGCATTTATTACGATTACATCCATGACCTGAGATAAAAAGAAGTGAATAAAAAGTACACATAGATATATCAAATTTCATATTAGTTTTGCATGTCCCTGGGTACCAACCAATAATAGGTTTACGTGTAAATCTCTATGTTGGCAACGAGAATCATTTCATGTCTCAGACCATGATGCATATACATATGCAATATTTGTGTTCAGAGATACAAAATTACACTGGGAAACACCAGCAGCCAAGGTGTCATCCTGGGTCCGGTATACTCTCTATCGTTTAAAACATATTTTTGCCAGGTATAAAATCAAGTAGGTCATGTTTCATATGAGGAAAATTACAATGTTGTTGTTGATAGTCTGTACTAATTGATTTATTCCTGAGATATTGATTAACCTCACAATCATCAACTACGGAGTATTGGTAGATACGACAGACTTAAGATGAAGTGGGACACGTTTGGAACACTGACTACAATAGGTAACACGAAAACTAGGCTATTAGTTCATTAACTAAATAACCTATCCGTGACTCCTAACTTAATAACTTCACACCTATATCTGGGTTCTAATGTAGCAGTGTACAGTAAAAATGCCCCGTTCTGAAATATATGGCACATGTTTCAAATATGTAAACATTGCCAGTAAACCATAAATATTGCCTCTAATAAAGTATATAAATTTGTAATTTATGCAACATTTGTAATTTCAATATAGCTCTGAAGGATACATAAACATATTTGTTCTATGTCTTTTTTAAGTGCCGGGAAATTAAAAATCCGGGACCAATTTATTTATTTAGCTTTAACAAATGTAAAGCGTACATATACGTCTTCATAATGAACGCACCAATTATAGGGAACAACCAACCAATTGAAAAAATATATTTTTGAAACAACCCCTGTGTATAGAAAGTTGAGCCAAGGATAAAATGTCTGGCAGCCACTGATTGGCCAGTATGTTATGAAGTGAGAAAATAGATATGTAGCCCGATAGGTAACTATCAATAAGAAATGTTGATATAAATTTCGTAAGTCCGATTGGTTTTTCTCTCAAAAGTTCACGTAATAATAGTAAACAGGTAAACATTTAAGATTTTTGAGAAGTTTTACTGCCAAATTCACCTATTTTCAAAATGGCTACCCTGGAGAAAATTTGAGCTGAAGGACCCAACTTTTTTTGGATTAGGTGTTATATCAGACCCTAAACTTTTGTTATAAACCATAATCGTCATATTCAATTCAAGAATTTGAATGAAATAATCCAAAACGTTAACACTAAAGTCTATGGGAAAACAATTGGTTGGTTGGTCTCTAATATTGTTATATGGCTGTTTCTTTAATTTTTATTGGCCAATTTTCTGTTTTTCTCACAAATACCGTTCAGTGAATAGACCTGTTTGTGTTAGAAATAGCTCAATTGGAAAATTCCCACGGCATTGTCAACCTGTTCGTGCTATAGATATAGATAGCACGAACAGGATGGACACTTTTGCCCCAATAACGGCAAGTGTAACTTTATACAAAAGCCAATCAGAATACCGGAAACAAATGATTGTTTAGCATCAGTTTGTTTACAGTATTGCAGACGAGATACCCCAGCAACCTTTCGCTATAATAAACGAAGAGGAATTGAAAGATAATTTATAGAAACCAAGACACCCGGAAAATACTTCAGGTGCAACAATACTATTATTTCGGTCGCATTTAAGTTCCAAAGGTCAGTCTGCATGCCGACTTTGAAAACTTTAGTCAACATGATTTGGACTGGATCGAGCTTTGGAATTTTTTTCATTCATTTTAGTTGGTCATATTACAAACAGTTGTTTCCTGTTGTGTTCAGTGTACACGAGATTGTTGCCTCGGTAAACAAACTATTGAACAGGTCTGCATAGTCTCGTGTACACCCCAACACAATACAATAATTGTATAATGTCCCACGAGGAGTGTCACATTGCAATACAGCTGGCTAAACACAACTTGCCTCCAATTATTTTGATATTGTCATCGACGGAGTCGTAAGAAAAGTGACAGCCTGTCGCCCCATTGAAATCTAATGACTCATATATGATAGAACACAAGAACGAAAGCAATGGTTAGGGCGCTGACTGACAAAAAGAAAGCGCGCATTCGTGTCTACACCACATGAGCTCAGCGTGTGAAAGACAAAGTAACAATTTACCTAACTACATGCAACTGCGGATAATTATAACCATCCAAAGTAAGACGTGGAATACCTTCGGACAATAGCCTGTGGCTCCCACGGGACTTGTACGATGTCAGATCCACTCCAGGCATAATGGCAGTGTGAATTACAATATCACGATCCAGCATGGCAAATCCTACACTGCAACCCCCATAGATGAATATTAATGCTAATGATTATATGCATCTACATAGCCTATGCTATTAAGGATGCTTGGTGCATTTTGAAACTATTCACCATTTTAACTTAAAGTAAAAAAATTAAGACCAAATCCATGTAATGGAGATTTCACTACCAAACGTAATCTTCCAGGTATTAGGTATAATCGACAAGGACAATTAGAACTTTAAAGTGTAAAACAAGATAAATCACGCAGCGTTTTTTGTCAGAAAATTAACGAAGAAGTTGTTTAAGCATTATATATATATGGCTATAAAGAAATAGATTACTAGAGTACATGTCAGTCCCTGTGTAGTAATAAAACCAAATATAAACATTTAACATTTAATTCAGTTCAATTGATACGATTTCAATACAATGGTGTCAACTGATTTTAATTACTTAACCAAAAAAAAAAAAAAAAAATACTATTTGTGGTTTGTGGGAAGCTTGCTCTTGTTTATCATTTATGTTTTGTTTTTTGTTTTGTTTTGTATTTTTTTTTCGGGGGGGGGGGGGGGGGGGGGGGGGGGGCATAAATGGTTCTTTATTCATGCGTATGTACATGTTTGGACTA
Organism: Pecten maximus; assembly: GCF_902652985.1. NCBI lineage: Eukaryota > Metazoa > Mollusca > Bivalvia > Pectinida > Pectinidae > Pecten > Pecten maximus. The sequence goes on along the minus strand of NC_047031.1, from coordinate 4,249,647 downwards.
AATCATATATTTGTAAATACAGAAATAGAGGCTACAAAAAACACATACATGTTTTAAAACCCGATCCTTAAGTGGAAACTAATTTCTAATAAAGAATGAAGTGTAGTAAGGGACGATAACTCGTTATCGTTCCTTACGGAACGTAATGATAGTATGAGCTAATTCGCGATTTTTGCCGGCTATTGTAGCGATTTGGGGGTGGAAAAAATGACACATACAATTTTGATAGGGTTTTGAACCATTGTTAAACTCGGCTCGATCTAGGTCTGGATGTATCTGGTATCCCTGTGGAAATTCGTATTTATGAGATATTTTGGGTCAAACATGCCAAAATCGTCACTTTGACCGGTAGCTTCTGTTTAACCGGTCCTTAAAAATCAGCGATTCAATCCAAAAATTTGAAACTCCAAACATAACAAGAAGAGATAGTTCTGAAGAAAACCGTATCTTTAGTTTTTCTATATCTTTCATAGAACGGCCACAATAGGGTTTTGAAAAAGGGTCGTATTTTATCGAGAGGTGGCGGATGTTACGTCACGAGTGTTACGTCACAAGAATGTGTGGAATGTAGTGTATTGAAGGACGGAACGTAAAGTACATGCGGCTAATTCAGACCACTTTCTGGAGCTAACTGAAAAGCGACTCTATACATTTTGATAAAACTTTCCACACTTATAAGACTCGGTGTGATCTACATGTATGTCCAGGCATATCCCGTATATCTAGGAATAATCTAGTTATGGAGATATTTTGAGTACAAACACGCCAAAATCGACACTTTGACTGCTGGTTTCTGCACAACTCGGCCTAGAGAATTAACGCATAAAGCCATCTTATTGAAACTCCACACATCACAAGTACATGTAATTCCGAAGAAAACAGTATCTTTAGTTTTTTCTATATCTATCAGAGAACGGTCACAATAGGGTTTTAAACATAGGTACTATGTACCGCGAGGTCACACATTTCGGAGAGTCTATTACATGTACGGACGTACGTCACGAGTGACGTTACTACGTCTGTTCTGCTTGTCTGATTGAACTTGTAGCGCTCGGTGAGCTGGTTGTATTTTGCTGTCACTGCCTATATTTCTTACAATTTTACAATATCAGAGAAAATACAAACGACACAATTCTCGGCACATTTTTTTTTTTTTTTTTTTTTTACATATTTTTCACAAATATCTCCATCCCAAAGACAGGATTAATCTTGTTTTGACATATATGGTACATTAAGTTCATCATGTCCGTGATGCAACAGTTTCCGCTAAGGGCACACGGGTACGTATAATCGAAAGACAGTAAGCCAGACATTTACACTGCACTGGGGAAGAATTCCCGCCTTTTTACACCCAGAATCCAACGCACTAACACATTTTCGGAAAATCTGAAAATTTGAAATCCGGAACCAGCTTAAGTGCAGTAAGGGACGATAGCGGAAATTGTATTTAACACTGGTGTTGACCAGTATTCATTTAACACTGGCGTTGACCAGTGTCCATTTAACACTGGCGTTGACCGGTGTCCATTTGACACTGGTATGTCTACATCAGTGTAAAATGCACACTGGTTAACGCCAGTACTAAATGGACACTGGTCAACGCCAATGTTAAATGGACACCGGTCAACGCCAGTATTAAATGGAAAGTTATAGAAATATTTGTAATGCTGCCTAGCATAATGCTAGAAGGTCCCAAGCCCTTGTAAAAGCAGAGGGGAAATATTTCGAAATGCCGTATTAAGAAATTCAACAAAATCAGTCTGAAATCAAGTAGTGCTATACACATTCCTATAGTGAAGGGGTTTCACACTTGCTACTGTGTTGCAGGAGACCCAGGTTCGACTCCTGGTGGGAATCAAAGCACGAAAGGTTTTATAGTGTTTTCTATGTTAAAGGCTATTTGATTTAATTGTCAGTCAAATTTATTCAACTTTATGGTTTAATTCTGTCATTGAGTTTCATTAATGAATTTAAATACATATTTTATTCGTTTCTTACTATATTTTATATTCAAGAAATGTAGAATAAACAAAGCAATGAAATAGACAATAAAAATATATTTAAAAAACATCCGTCGACGGGAGTCGAACCCCTACTGCGGGTGGGGACACCCTGTTTCACTGTGACGTCACACAACATGGAAATGCACACTGTAATAACTATAGTATTTAATGGACACCGGTCAACGCCAATGTTAAATGGACACTGGTCAACGCCAGTGTTAAACGGACATTGGTCAACGCCAGTATTAAATGGACACTGGTCAACGCCAGTGTTAAACGGACACTGGTCAACGCCAGTATTATGATAATGGACACTGGTCAACGCCAGTATTAAATGGACACCGGTCAACGCCAGTATTAAATGGACACCGGTCAACACCAGTGTTAAATGCACACCAGTCAACGCCAGTGTTAAATCCAGATTTCTTTGAATTGATTTTTTTTTTTATTTTTATTTATTTTAAATGTATTTATAAATTTTAAATTCACACCAGTCAACGCCAGTGTTAAATGCACACCAGTCAACGCCAGCGTTAAACACAGATTTATTTGAATTTATTTTAAAATTTTAAAATTTATTTAAAATTTATTTTTGAATTTATTCAAACTTGTAAAGAATGAAGTGTAGTAAGGGACGATAACTCGTTATCGTTCCTTACGGAACGTAATGATAGTATGAGCTAATTCGCGATTTTTGCCGGCTATTGTAGCGATTTGGGGGTGGAAAAAATGACACATACAATTTTGATAGGGTTTTGAACCATTGTTAAACTCGGCTCGATCTAGGTCTGGATGTATCTGGTATCCCTGTGGAAATTCGTATTTATGAGATATTTTGGGTCAAACATGCCAAAATCGTCACTTTGACCGGTAGCTTCTGTTTAACCGGTCCTTAAAAATCAGCGATTCAATCCAAAAATTTGAAACTCCAAACATAACAAGAAGAGATAGTTCTGAAGAAAACCGTATCTTTAGTTTTTCTATATCTTTCATAGAACGGCCACAATAGGGTTTTGAAAAAGGGTCGTATTTTATCGAGAGGTGGCGGATGTTACGTCACGAGTGTTACGTCACAAGAATGTGTGGAATGTAGTGTATTGAAGGACGGAACGTAAAGTACATGCGGCTAATTCAGACCACTTTCTGGAGCTAACTGAAAAGCGACTCTATACATTTTGATAAAACTTTCCACACTTATAAGACTCGGTGTGATCTACATGTATGTCCAGGCATATCCCGTATATCTAGGAATAATCTAGTTATGGAGATATTTTGAGTACAAACACGCCAAAATCGACACTTTGACTGCTGGTTTCTGCACAACTCGGCCTAGAGAATTAACGCATAAAGCCATCTTATTGAAACTCCACACATCACAAGTACATGTAATTCCGAAGAAAACAGTATCTTTAGTTTTTTCTATATCTATCAGAGAACGGTCACAATAGGGTTTTAAACATAGGTACTATGTACCGCGAGGTCACACATTTCGGAGAGTCTATTACATGTACGGACGTACGTCACGAGTGACGTTACTACGTCTGTTCTGCTTGTCTGATTGAACTTGTAGCGCTCGGTGAGCTGGTTGTATTTTGCTGTCACTGCCTATATTTCTTACAATTTTACAATATCAGAGAAAATACAAACGACACAATTCTCGGCACATTTTTTTTTTTTTTTTTTTTTTACATATTTTTCACAAATATCTCCATCCCAAAGACAGGATTAATCTTGTTTTGACATATATGGTACATTAAGTTCATCATGTCCGTGATGCAACAGTTTCCGCTAAGGGCACACGGGTACGTATAATCGAAAGACAGTAAGCCAGACATTTACACTGCACTGGGGAAGAATTCCCGCCTTTTTACACCCAGAATCCAACGCACTAACACATTTTCGGAAAATCTGAAAATTTGAAATCCGGAACCAGCTTAAGTGCAGTAAGGGACGATAGCGGAAATTGTATTTAACACTGGTGTTGACCAGTATTCATTTAACACTGGCGTTGACCAGTGTCCATTTAACACTGGCGTTGACCGGTGTCCATTTGACACTGGTATGTCTACATCAGTGTAAAATGCACACTGGTTAACGCCAGTACTAAATGGACACTGGTCAACGCCAATGTTAAATGGACACCGGTCAACGCCAGTATTAAATGGAAAGTTATAGAAATATTTGTAATGCTGCCTAGCATAATGCTAGAAGGTCCCAAGCCCTTGTAAAAGCAGAGGGGAAATATTTCGAAATGCCGTATTAAGAAATTCAACAAAATCAGTCTGAAATCAAGTAGTGCTATACACATTCCTATAGTGAAGGGGTTTCACACTTGCTACTGTGTTGCAGGAGACCCAGGTTCGACTCCTGGTGGGAATCAAAGCACGAAAGGTTTTATAGTGTTTTCTATGTTAAAGGCTATTTGATTTAATTGTCAGTCAAATTTATTCAACTTTATGGTTTAATTCTGTCATTGAGTTTCATTAATGAATTTAAATACATATTTTATTCGTTTCTTACTATATTTTATATTCAAGAAATGTAGAATAAACAAAGCAATGAAATAGACAATAAAAATATATTTAAAAAACATCCGTCGACGGGAGTCGAACCCCTACTGCGGGTGGGGACACCCTGTTTCACTGTGACGTCACACAACATGGAAATGCACACTGTAATAACTATAGTATTTAATGGACACCGGTCAACGCCAATGTTAAATGGACACTGGTCAACGCCAGTGTTAAACGGACATTGGTCAACGCCAGTATTAAATGGACACTGGTCAACGCCAGTGTTAAACGGACACTGGTCAACGCCAGTATTATGATAATGGACACTGGTCAACGCCAGTATTAAATGGACACCGGTCAACGCCAGTATTAAATGGACACCGGTCAACACCAGTGTTAAATGCACACCAGTCAACGCCAGTGTTAAATCCAGATTTCTTTGAATTGATTTTTTTTTTAATTTTTATTTATTTTAAATGTATTTATAAATTTTAAATTCACACCAGTCAACGCCAGTGTTAAATGCACACCAGTCAACGCCAGCGTTAAACACAGATTTATTTGAATTTATTTTAAAATTTTAAAATTTATTTAAAATTTATTTTTGAATTTATTCAAACTTGTAAAGAATGAAGTGTAGTAAGGGACGATAACTCGTTATCGTTCCTTACGGAACGTAATGATAGTATGAGCTAATTCGCGATTTTTGCCGGCTATTGTAGCGATTTGGGGGTGGAAAAAATGACACATACAATTTTGATAGGGTTTTGAACCATTGTTAAACTCGGCTCGATCTAGGTCTGGATGTATCTGGTATCCCTGTGGAAATTCGTATTTATGAGATATTTTGGGTCAAACATGCCAAAATCGTCACTTTGACCGGTAGCTTCTGTTTAACCGGTCCTTAAAAATCAGCGATTCAATCCAAAAATTTGAAACTCCAAACATAACAAGAAGAGATAGTTCTGAAGAAAACCGTATCTTTAGTTTTTCTATATCTTTCATAGAACGGCCACAATAGGGTTTTGAAAAAGGGTCGTATTTTATCGAGAGGTGGCGGATGTTACGTCACCACTCCCCTAAATATCCAATCAGTAGGCCCGGATGCATTCACCTTCCTATTAAATCTTCTGCCCAAACGGGAAAAACCCACAATCTATTTTTGATTTTGTTTTGTGGTCCCTAGAAGCCCTGATTTTGACATCATAATGATATGCATAACATTTGTTTTATCTTTGATCGTATATGTAATTATTGATCGATTAGAATACCGCGAGTACATCTGTTACTAAGATGAACTTAGGGTTGATTGTTTGGTTGTTTTATCACCACGTGTATATATTGCAATCAGGATCGTTTTGAGGCTGGGTCTCCTTATAGTAGTGGGTGACTACCTCACTGAACAACAACACACGAGAGACCCTAACGTATGCTTGCATAGATGCCAATTGATGTCTCATAATCAATTAATGTGTCATATTCCAGAAAACTGAAGAATTATGAAAATTATTACAGTGGTAACCCCCAAACCTTCAATTCCTCTCGCCAGTATTAATATTTAAACGTATTTGAGAGTTTTAAATGTCGCGCGAATAAATTAAGTGCAGGTGAGAAAATTAAGTGAAAGTGAGGAAATTACAGTGCTAACATGCAAACCGTTGACGGTTCAGGCCGTGTATAATCTGGTGACCCATTTGTCGAACATCGTTGTGCAATACAAAAGACAGTGGGCGGGACCACGATACCAATTACCGCAGCTCATTATAACACACGAGCGAATCAGCGCTCTCGGATTGACAGGCCACGTGCGACAGAAATAACAGACCGATTGTCTGTCTTGTGGAGCGCATACAAGTATATATGTGCTACTGCATTTGAATAAAGGGTGGATTGTTAAAATAAAATATTTATGGGAATTGTGTACTTTTCCCAAGTGGCAAAAGAAATATCTTTGAATTAAAAGGACTGTTTTACTCTCAACGTAACCCAATTTAAGTATTGTAAAAAAAATCTCAAATCCCCAAGTATCACTAATTGGTTAATTAACCGTAGATAGACATGGCATTTGTGTACGGTAAATTATTCTGTACATTTTCGGTGTTTATTTTAATACTGGTAGGCACAGAAACTCGTCTTATTCTCATTTGGGCACACATGTAGTTCTCATCGTTATATAAATTTTGCACATTTCTGTTGTCGGAACGATAGCGATAACATGGAAGAAATTGAGGTGTTGGGCAATACTGTATGTCCCCTTGTGATAAATGAACATGGCGATTGTTTAAACATTTTCTCATAGATTTTGATTAAAGGAATGTTTTTGAAAACCCTAGCGTATTATTATCGGAGGGACTTGACATGTTACCTTGACAGAAGATCATTAAATGTTAACAAAATTATTCCATTTACATGTAATCCACTTCATATCCCTATGTATTGAACACGTTTCCGTGATAATAATAATATATAAATCCTACCCTAGATCCCTATTTTTGGGTCAATTTGAGAAAGGAAACTAAAAATCGTATGTGAAGTTTCTCAAAGAATGTTTGATTAACCGATCACGGGTGTCGTATCACCGTCGGCTGATTGTAAGGTCCTGTCAAACGCATCTGGTGTTTTGTCATAATTTGGCATGCTATAACCAGTGCCTTTTCACTTGAAGTCAGATTTGTCTCTGGTTGTGTGCAATAATGTAGGCTGTTGGAAAATTGCAAAAAATTCTATTTCCGTGAAAACACCAAGAAATCATGATGTACAGAAAAAACTTACCGACAACGTTCTTCATTTTCAGATCAGGACTAAACTACTCAATGAACACGTGTGTACTGACGATACTGTTCCGTCAGTAAATTTAATAAATAAGGCTATCCGGGACGATTTAGGAATGTCAAGTAAACGAATTCAGTGTACTCCAGCAGAATCGTTTACAGATAATGTTATTCCGACCGGAGCAAGTTTCATTTTTTCGACGGATCTTCCGTTATTAAAACGGCAGGAAACAGGAATTACGGACATAGTTTTGTAGGTACACCTACACAGTTAAGTTGTGTTGTGTGTTTTTTTTTTTTTTTTTTTTTGGATGGACTTCTTTGATATTATTCAGGGGCCGTCAAATGCCCTAGAAATGATCAACTTTTTTGACCAACTTTTACAACAACGGAATGAATTTAGAAATCCGATTATTGTATTATTCTTGATAACTGCGGTTTCATCATCACAGGGTCGGAGAACAATTACTACGTAATCTTTTTGGTCAACATGGCGTCGAATTGTTATTTCAGTCCCCGTACAGTCCAGAACTGAACGCTGCCGAGTACGTTTTTCACCTCACGAGAAACGGTCTAAGGGAAAATGCTACATTAACATATATATAACTTTACTGAACTCGCAACGACATTGGCAATTACTGCCATTCCCAATCATGCCTGCGAAAAACTGTTTGAAAAATGTGGTATGTATAGTGACTACTGCTTACATTTCTAATTTAGTACTATATATATCATAGACACGGTTAAATTTAATAGAGAAGTCTAATAAAATCCTGTATATAATTGAACATTGTATCAATCTCATGTTGTCTGTTATTTCTGTCGCACGTGGCCTGTCAATCCGAGAGCGCTGATTCGCTCCCGTGTTATAATGAGCTGCGGTAATTGGTATCGTGGTCCCGCCCACTGTCTTCTGTATTTTACAACGATGTTCGACAAATGGGTCGCCGAGTTGTCGGGTGGTGCCAGGTGATACACGACCTGAACCGTCAACGGTTTGCATGTTAGCACTGTAAGAGCAAGTGAAGGTATTTATGCTAAAGGAAAGGAAATAAAGGTTTTTGGGGTTACCAGTGTTATAAGATAACCAATAATCTATTTAGTGTCCCACTTAAAAAAAAAGACACAAATGTTCTTCAAGGTCATGGGGTTTGCAACTGATCTTTTATTTTCCGATCGGTCAGCCAAGATGGCCGCCGCAGACTTATTTGCCTCTGCCTGGTGAAAATTTAGATATTCTTTGATTTCGATTACCATTGGTATATGGTATATATTGGTATTAGGGGACTGCAAATTCCATTGCATCGGTATCATTGCCAAGGCTTCCGATTGGTCGAAGTTTAGACAATGGATTTGGATGCAAAATGGTACATTTTTGTAAATAGGGGAATTCGAATTCAACCACATGGGATTCATTGCCATATAACCACGCTGATGCTTCTTATTCGTCGAAATATTGACATTGAACGATTTTGATGTAAACCAGGACTCGTGCATGGAACCTCTGAACTCAAGACGGACAATTCTGTATCACCCTCAGCATTTATTTTTTTCTGTCTTTCGTGCTCATCCAGAGTTATCTTCCCTAACTACACTTCATTCTTTCTGTGACACTCCTTTAGGTGTCACCCCACTAGTATGTGTCAAAGTTTAATCGATCATGTGTTTTGATAGAATGCATTTGTATAATTGTTATAGGTATCAAGTTTGAAATCTACAAAGACAGCAAGTGCCGTCTTAGTTAACTCATGAATATAAAGGTATGATACGAATCTGTAATTACTCATGGGAGTGTTAATGGACTTGAACAATAGCAGTTCTTTGGTGTCGCTTCATTGTCTGCAGTTAACAATAAATCAATCCTATACAAACTCGACACGGAGACGTGTGAGGTAATTGATTGTCAGAGAGATTTAAATGCTTATCAGATAAAACATACTTTGCAAATTATGTTTTATACTTTAAAAATGAATCTCAAATTTATTTTAACAACTTATAATTTTCGGAATAAAATGAGCAGATGGACGAGCAGAAATTTCCGGTAAACCTGCACTTTGTTCGCTAGTCCCTGCATAACCCATTCCGGAGAATAAACGCTTTTTGAAAAAAAGGTATATTCAGTTGTAAAATATTTTTCAAACAGTCACAAAGGGTTTTCGAAAATTGATTGTAACGTTCGCGGACGCTTCAAAAATATGCTAGAGCATTCAGGGAAAATCTATTTCCGGGAATCCGGCGCCTTGAATTTGTTACACATGCGTTAGATACGAAGGGAGGCTTAGCCGCTTATCTTGTTCACCTTTCTATCGTAACTTTTATTTTTGACAATATTAAAGTTGATGCTATGGATGCTAGATGGATGGAGGGGTGAAAACAGTTGTTGCTGGTCACACACATGCATGCATATATCAACTAGCAATAATGGTTACATGATTTAAAACGACGAAAACTAAACTATATTGTTTGCGGCATGTACAGTAATCCATTATTTTCCAATTGGTTGATGCACATTATATTTGCAAATCATAGAAATTATCATTTCTTGGGAAAATAATGGTACCATGTGATAGGATTATAATCGAGGAAATATATTCGGACACATGGTTGACCTACTTTGATCTGGCAACTCATTGCTAGGAAAACATCAGTAATATAATTCACATATCGGATATTTGATTGAAAGGTCTTATACTTTATAGAGCTCAATTGGCATATTTTACTGTATCATATATGTACAGTTTAAATAGACAAATATTCAACGTTTTGTTAATCCGTATCACCAAATATCTCCTCCTGGTGCCAACATTCGTATGTTCTGTATTCATTGTATTAATATGTAATCGATTATAGTAATATATGATATTCGAGGCATCTATCTGAAACATCCTGTCAAATGCAAAATTAAATGTCTCACATGTCTATTTAAAACAAGTTTCCTGACATTTTAGAATCAAGTAACATATAAAGAAACAGAACTACTACTTATCCAATTAATTATGTAATGTCTTGATTAGAACATGGTATAATATTAATATACACATTGTTCTTATTTGCATCTAGACACAAAATATAATATATATCTGACGAGAAACAGTTCACTGGGCTGTTCCCATGAAACAGCTATATAATATGCCATTTTGCCATAAGGCTGTATACACACTTCAATAAGCTAAGAACCATGCACTCTATATACACACGAACAGAACAATAATTTAACAAAACGGTTTTTGTTTTTGTTTTTTGTTTTTGTTTGTTTGTTGTTTTTATTTTTTGGGGGTGGGGGGGGGGGGGGGGGGGGGGGGGGGGGGTGGGTGGGGGTTATTAATTAACACTTTTCTATTTACTAAAACAATAATATCTTGCAGAACAATGCGGTAGTCGGTGTCGTGATTGTGGTTTTGTAACAGAACGGTGCACATGTATATGCTATTTAATCCGCTTTGAAAGCGGCGATACGTATGTACATGGGATGGCTTTTATTAATGGCTTTATCTTCGCATGATCTCAATTACTTATGTTATCGTTTACTTTATCGCTTTGTGTAGACAGGCAGTGCATGATAGCTTTTATCATAAAACATTTTGATTGTTACAGTACAGAAGCTGGTCTTCCCTCCAGATTCGTCATTGAAACATAAAAACATACAATAATTGGGGTCGTTTTATTAAAAACCAAATACATATTTTTAACATATTGCCTCTCACCAAAACGGTCGAAATGGTTTCAACTACGTCAGCACTAAGTCTGGATGTTTGTAGAGATGACCGAAAACAATAACATTTGTCAATCCAAGTCAGTAAAATAGCTATGATAGGGTCCAAGACCCTTGGGTAGCTTAACTAGTGTCCAAGTTCACTAACCTAGAATTCCAAACTTGTGTTAGGTTACTAGGTTACTACGTTAGGGTTCTAAGGTAGGTATGTTAAGGCTATATGTATATAAACTAGGACACGTATATAGCTATGTCAGAGAACTGGTCTGCTAGGTAACGGCTCTGAGATTGCTATGCTAGGGCGCCAGGTTAATTACTCTATTGGGGCCTCAAAATATCTCAGTTAGGACCCTAAGTACTATGTAAGTGCCAAGAAATAAGTTTATCTTGAGTTACTTAATCAAGACTTTAGGATAGCTATGTTAGGGCCCTAGATTACTAAGTTCGGTCCTTGACCTTGGAGGGTGTAATGATCATGTAATGTACAAGGGCTATCAAGCAAAGTAAAACGTAAAGATGTTTTCTCGTATTTTAGAAAAAATAACCATAACATTTATTACTTACAAGATACACATTTCACAGAAGATAAAGAAGAGCTCATCAGAAATGAATGGGGGTATGATGCATATTTTTCATCTTTTCGCCGAAATTCTCGTGGGGTAGCCATACTTTTTAATAATAACTTTCAGTTTAAAATTCACAAGGGAAAAAAAGGGCACATCAGCAATGTTATAGCTCTAGAATTAGAAAGTGAAAGTTCACATATTAAAATCATAAATGTATATGGTCCTAACCAGGATAGTCCAGACTTGTACACTAACATTTCTGAAACGATTGAGGAATCCAATTGTACTCACAGTATTATTTGTGGCGATTTCAATCTTGTTTTAAGCCCCGATCTTGACTACGACAATAGTTACAGAAATGTTTACAATCCAAGAACCAATTTATATTTGCTTCGTACGATATTTCTACGATACAAATATAGGAATTGGATGTTTTATTTATTATGTAGCGCTAACGCGTTATAAACAATAGGTCTGTGTCAGATCGCTTTTATGCACCGGAAACGCAATACATTTTAAACGCATTGCCGATGAAGCAGCCTATTGGCCTATGTGATTGCCATGAAAAGAAGACAATTCATATTTGTTTATCATTACTGAGCTTGATGTATATCCTGTCTGGAACAATAAATCGTTCTGAAAAGATATGACATCTTTATATTGTATTTCAAGTAACTTACCTATGAGATCTGGATCAAAACAGACCGACCGCAATTTTCACTAAATAACATCAAAAATGTGCAGGTCATTCCACTCGACTGGCATTGTTCCAACCATATTTGTTTCCCTGTAAACATCAACTCTCTAATCAAAGTCAGTGATAGGTTATGTTACAGACTAGTTGCTAGATATTCACAGAATGTAGTTGATTACGTTTCATTTTGCCTAATAACTTGATTTAAGGTATATGTATATTTTTTCCATTGAGATCAATTTTTATTTGAAATATAAACTTGATGCATAGAGTTCAGGGATCATAAGGAATAAATCGTAACTACAAATAATGGTTGTTTTATCAGTTATAAAAATGATTTATTATTGATTTTAGATTTCCTCATACAATTTTCTTCAACATAATTCAAATATATATATATATAGATAATTCCAAATGAGTAATCATAATTAATCGTGATTTTGACCTGTTTTCAGGAGTAATCTCAAAATTAATACTGGCCTTTTATATATAAACATAAAGTAGCAGGGGCAATGGTAATCATTTCACAAAGATGGTAATGAAAGGAAAAAAGATCAACGTACTTTTGTTAAAACGTTTTTTCTTTTTAATTTCAATAATACAATTATTGTATTATAATGACTTAAAGCCCTAAGGAGGGGAAAGAAAGAAATGACAAGTATTTACATCGTTTTTATATCACAGAAGTTATATAACAGTTATACAAAATAACTCTGGTGACATCCATGTTGATTTACCATTGCTTCGTTTCATACAAAGCGTTTGTTTTATATCTACTGTAACACATAAATAGAACTGGCCACATATTGCATTCTAATTCAGACATCTGTTAATCTCCGTACCTTTAAGCGATATTCCCAAAACTTCACAAAAGGCGTCATTCATATTTGTACACAATATATCAGATGTCCGGGTCGAGCACGTGTGCAACATAAATTGAGTTGTTAAGACGCCATAACAGTTACAATAATATAACTCTTTAACACGCAAGATATTTATTTCATAGAACTTCTTAGTAATTTGTAGGAAAACCGCAAAAGACGTTACCGATGGGATGACTACTGTATACTAAGTACGAACACTACAAAGCGTAACACTTTTAAACACTGCACAAACAAGTCTTGCCTATCAACTTGTCAATCGATTATTAGTTTTCAGTGTTTGTTAGTTACCGTCAAAACAACTCATTTCATTCTCCAAACATAAAAACACGTAGAACATTCACATTCATAGGTTTTGTCGTCCTACTATTATGCGTGAGTAAGCCTGAAATCAGGTAAATACAATCATAAATAATTTGTTAGCACACTTTGCCGCACATAAAAAAAGAAAGATTAACGTCAATGATACATTCAAAATTTCAAAAATAACAAAACAAACTTTGAAATGATAATTTCCTGATTTTCAAGTCAAATACACACTCGACATTAGAACTATTCCACTACATACTACATACAGCAATACCGAAAATCGATCTTGTTTACCCGTCCATCTGATTTTGTTTTAGTAATAATCCTAGAAATATGTATATCACATATGGTAATGTTCATTATCAAATAAAAGGATTACATATTTAGTTTAGCGACTATGCCAATGCTTACGGTGTAGCTATTGTAGGTGTGTTACGGGTTTTGATAAAATTTTGGTTACCCCGATTTTACCTGGAATTTCTCCCGCATTGCAGCCTGGCAATTCCCGAAAGGTGCACATGTTTCTCTGTCTGATTTAGTAACTTAAATGATAAAGACTTGAACTAAATATACCGGGTCCAGTAATATCGAATTAAACGTAGACTGGTCTATATTAGGTACCGCACTATCTAGACAGAGTCACAAGAAGTGGGTATCATCAATCGGGAGTCTCGATTTTTTGGATCCTTAAAACAATTCTAACAAGCAATAGTTCCAACAGTGAAAAAATTAGTGTATTATTTGAACAAATCATATCCACATATTATAAAATACGGCGGCATATGATAATTAAGAACAACTTCCGTATGGAAACTTGCCAAAATGAATAGTAGTCTATTGGAACTACATTACCTGTTTTACTTGTAATAAGTAAGTAATTGAAACCTTCCGACACGGAAAATGTAGATTATGGAAACTTAGATCCATGGAAATGTGTAGTATTTGGATATGTGTTTTTCGTTTTTCATACAATCACAAATTTAAATTTAAAACACAAGTTGGATTGTAATCTTTCTGCGACAACTTGCGTATTTTTATCATTCGCAATAATTTGTCGTCCGATTTACGTAATCGCAGAATAGGTCGATACTAATCACACATCTCACATTTACCCTCACGATGTATGTACGATTTACGCTTGACTTTTAGGTGCGTTGTGCCATATCATAATTGTCTATTATATATGTATCATTTAATAAAGTCAAATGTAGACACAGCATTAAACTGTTAATTGATTTAACCGAATATTGGCAAATATGTGTGTGCTATTTGAACTTGTAAATAGAAGAAACCAGAAATCATGCGATTTTCATCGAATCTAACTAACATTTACGTCTCTAAAACCAACCTAAAGCCGATATAGATCTATGTTTGTGAATCAGTAATAATCAGTTAATGTAATAATACACAACAATTATGATATAAACCGATTCATGTAGAGACCAACCAACCAATTGTTTTCCCATAGACCTTAGTGTTAACGTTTTGGATTATTTCATTCAAATTCTTGAATTGAATATGACGATTATGGTTTATAACAAAAGTTTAGGGTCTGATATAACACCTAATCAAAAAAAAAAGTTGGGTCCTTCAGCTCAAATTTTCTCCAGGGTAGCCATTTTGAAAATTGGTGAATTTCGCAGTAAAAATTCTCAAAAATCTTAAATGTTTACCTGTTTACTATTATTACGTGAACTTTTGGGAAAAAAAACAATCGGACTTAAGAAATTTATATCAACATTTCTTATTGATAGTTACCTATCAGGCTACATATCTATTTTCTCACTTCATAACATACTGGCCAATCAGTGGCTGCCAGACATTTTATCCTTGGCTCAACGTTCTATACACAGGGGCTGTTTCAAAAATATATTTTTTCAATTGGTTGGTTGTTCCCTATAAGGCTTAAGGCTGATAAAAAAATATATACTATTTACTCTGCTTTAAATAAAGCATCGTGCTAGTTGTTTAGCATACTGTGATGTTATTGGTATATTGTAATATATTATTGATGTACGCTTCGGAATGTAAAATAAGTTAACTACGATAGGTCTTAGAGAGTATTTTCGGCTGATGGAAACCTGTATAATGCACACAAGATTGCAAGTATATCTAATGAAAATAAATTGAATGAAGATTACATAGAAATAATTGCTGCGTATAATAGAACGAATATATAGGAAATGCAATTAAGTACGTAAATGCCTTAACATGAGTATATATACACAATAAATAACCTTTAACACGATTCGCAAACACCCAAGTTGCATTTTTAAACGAGTTGTTTATTCAAAATTTACATAGCAAGGAAGTAAACCTACCTTAACCGCGATTGACGATGACCGATCTATAGAAGCTCTAATGTTTTGCCTGCCCACTATCATTCTTGCAAATTTTTGTTAAATATTCATGACTATATTCAATGTTTGGTTGCGTGATTCCATATACATATAATACGAATAGTATTATTTATATTCTATCAATAAGACACTGGTAGGGACGTATGAACGAAGATGTTGAGGGCATTTCCCGTTTACCCTCATTTTGATTATTTTTTACAGACGAGTTTAGAACCTTCATTTTATTTTATTTTCAAACTTTTGCTTCAAGAAAAAAATATTTCAGATATATATCTATTGTAGGCACCCTATGTGGATGTGGGAATTGCTGTTGTATATGTATATCTAAACTGAAATTAATATGATATACAATATTTATTCTAGATAAGTGTTGATATTTTCTTTTCCCAGGTAGTGACTTTGATTTTGAAATTATGTTGCGTTTAGGTATATGGAATGTAAAATTTGTCTGTAATGGAAGTGTGTACAGCCGATTGACACGATGCTTCAAATCGTACATGGCATGTAATAATAGAAGATTAATAGGATGCTGCATATTATATACGATCCGTTATATTATGGAATTATGTGTCCCATTTTTGGTAGCATTTCTGTTTAACTTATTCACAAATTTAACTAAAAAGTTAATTCAGCACTGATGCGATTGTTGTGTTATTCGCACGTGTTCACGTTTGTTAAAATGTATTATTATAAAATGTTGGATACTTTATTGTACTTGCCACATATCGTCAGTAAAAAGCTGATAATTGGCTGGCTTATGTATGGGTCCTCTATTTCGAGTAATGACATGCTATTGCTGACACTTTCTTTATTGTCATTTTTTATTTTATTTAATTCACTTCTAAATTGTTAAAAAGGTTCCCTCTTATCTCGTCCACCTATCATTCTTTTGGTGATGGAGGTACAATAGTATATAACATTTCGCATACAAATCCAGATCAACTGTTTCTTGTGCTTTGTTAAATTTATTAGCCTTATAAGCCGGAAATTTATTTTGGATGATACATTGTTCCCGCTGGTTACTCTAAATTATTCTTATACCACGACAACAACTTGTCAGTACTAGTAATGATGCAAATATAAAGGTTTTGGTGTTGTTAATGTGTGGCTATTTGATAAAAGGAGTCGTGAATTATTAACAACTTTTAGCGTACACATGTGTCTTGATACGACCCCATTCATCGCAATATACATGAACGTGTACACAGTGTGTCTTAGCCAAGAACTCGATATGTGTGTTATATCGCATTAACCCTTAATGGTGTGCTTTATGTTATTTTTAGATTTATTCCACGAAATGAACTTTGTTAAGAATAAACGGCCAAATAAGGAATGTGAATGTTTAACACGCAAGCTATTTATTTAAAAGAATTTCTTAGTAATCAGTTGGAAAATCGTGAAAGACGTTACCGCTGGGATGACTTCTGTATACTAAGTACAAACACTACAAAGCGTATTTTTTTAAGCACTGCACAAACAAGTCTTGCCTATCAACTTGTCAATCAATTATTAGTTTTCAGTCTTTGTTAGTTACCGTCAAAACATCTCAAGACTTTAAAGTACATAAACCATAAACATTCGTAGGTTTTGTCTTCGTACTATTTTACAGGCAGATAGCTATGCCATTACTAGGTCCGTTGCTAAAAAACACAATGGCAGAATTGTTTATCAAATTATCTATGGTATGAAACTTCAGAAAATTCAAGATAAGGTCAAACTTGACCCTTAATGTATCTTGTACTTTTAGTACTATTGCAGAATGAATCGTATAATATGTTCAGCAAAAATAAATGTACAATTACTTAAATAAATAACCTCATATTTGTATACAATTCGTTTTCAATATAAAAAGGCATTACTGAACCGAGTAATTTATTTTTTAGTATCGTAGTGGCTGTAGGGCTGTCGTATGATACAATTAAAACGACAGTGTCACTATAGATTTTCTTGTTACGACCATGGACAAATATAAACCTGGATTGAAAATCAATGCTAATATATTACATCTGTAGCACGGAATTAAATCAGAACGTCAAAAAAAATAAAACGTGTTTAAACATTAAAATGAAACCAATGTTCATATACCAGAGTTAAAGCATCCACTACACATATTTTAAAACCCTCTAGATGACATTTAAAGTTGAAATCAGCATAACAATACGTTTGTCTCTATTGGTCAATTGAGACACGCTGGATTACCCCCGGTTATTATATAATCGGACTGTCAAAATATATCCCCAACAGAAGACTCATTCTGGATCAAAGGCGTTGTTTCAATTTACTCAGTTATTGGGTAAGTGTACAATTATTTTTGATGTGGTCGCGGTTGTTTGGTTAACACGTTAAATTGAATCTGATATAAATTATTACATTTCATAATTTTAACGACACACTGAGTAGTTGACGAGCAGAAATAAGATACATTTTAATGTAGTAGCCACTAATATTAGTTATGTCAGGGTTATATACTGTATATCACTCTCCAGGTATACATCACTTAGACGCGATTTTAGAGTTTGGTTTAATGCGATGATTCCCTATTCCTATATCTAGAATAACACTATTGTTGTATTTGTCTATAAGACACTGATAGAGACTCGGTGACCAAACTCGCAAAGCTAAGTTAAATATCTCTTTTTGATAACAATCCATGTATATTTTGTTGCTACAGTAAGGCTTACAGATGTTTCTAAGGGAAAACTGTGGTGAATTTGAACATTTAGGTATCTATTTATTGTACGTATGACATGTCAGTGCGTCAACAGAATGCAAGACTCGTTATAATTGTAAGCTTTAACACATATGCATTGCGCTATTACTTTAAAAAATACCTATGATTTTATAAGAATGAGTAATGACAAAAGTCCTGAACCTTTATGAATGTCACGAAACGTGTTTCTTTGTATTTTTTCATTGTTATGATATTATGTACAAAAAACGAATTGACAAAAAAGAAATGGTCGATAAAGTCGAACCTCGCAGTCTCGAAATCAGTGAGCTCAGGAAATAACTTCGCGATATTACGAGTATTCGAGGTCTCTGTAAAAAAACATTATTACATTTATGTTAAATGTTTCCCTGCAGGCTGATTTGTTCTCCATGTTAAGCAGGGTCCTTCGATATAAAGAAATTATACTGTATGTACTTCAT